>NC_072457.1:19775834-19785834 GCF_027596085.1 Anoplopoma fimbria | reverse complement strand
TACATGACAATGGTGAGGGTGGGCGGGAGTGTGCAGGCCGTGTATGTGTGTGTGTGTTGGGGTGTGTTAGTGTGGAAAAAAAAGTGCTTCCTTTGTGACATCACCCTTGCCCTCTGCGAGGTTAAACACACCGAGAGGTTTGGCTAAGTCAGACGAGCGCGCACACGCAGACAGGCGCGCACACACATACAAACGCTTATTCCAACGCTCTTTTGTGTGACAGAAAAGTCTGGCCGAGGGGTGTAAAACACAACGGCAAAGAGGGCAGGGGGAGCAAGTGAGATGAACAAGAACAGTGAGCAGAAGAGAGGGAGGGGTTCGGGAGGAGAGGAAGGTGACAATGCATGGGTATGGCCCACGGAGCACATTACGACACGACAAAAGAGGAGCCGGCTGAATATCAAGCCCACCGGACGGCAAAAAGAGCGTCCAGGTGGAGGAGGACTTAAGTGTTTGTGGGAATGATGGCGCAGAACTACGAGGGGCGGGGGCAAATTAGGTCGTGGAGATGAAAGAAAGATATGCAGAACAAGAAAAAGATAAGACAGTGTCGGTGTGTAGATATTTGCCATGCTGGGAATAGATCAATAGCTGTACAGGCCTATTATAGATTAAAGCTGCACATTTCATTTGGCTTCATTTCATGCTCTTTCTTTGCCCGTCTCCGCTGATCTCTCTGTTAGACAGACAGAGGGGCAGGAGTAGGGCCGACACGATTCCTCCAGAAACTGCAATTCTATCCATCGAGGCTTCGTTTAACCCCGTAACACATGTTCCAATCAAAGCAAGTATGACAATAATTCATTTTCTTGTAATTTGAATTGTGTGGTTTTATGCAAATAACCATAGATCATAATGATAGATCTCAATGAAAAGGGTAAAAGGATGACATTGAGAATGTCGATGTACACCGAATTTGGGACATTTAAAAAGACAAAAACATTTTGTGACAGTAACTAAGTTACTAAAGTTAGTCTGGAGTACTGTGCACTTAAAGAGGCAATATCAGAAGTTTTTACTTAAATAAATGTCTGTTTAGTCACCATCTATGCTGAAGGAGGCAGCATAATGGTGAATGAGGCTAAGGCCCACTGATGATAGTATTGCAATATTTATATATTTGCAGCATTATGAAAATAGTGTCTTTGGTGAAAATCACAATTGCTGTTTTTACAGTTTTTCTCCGTTGTATACAACCAAAAAACGGAACTTCCCACACAATTCAGAAAAATAGCATATATATTAGTATGGAATTTCGGATGCAGCTCAAGACTCCAGACTATTAAACTCTGAGAACAAATCTTTTGTTATCACTCAGATAGAAATTTGAAATCAACCAGAACTGAAATCTTGAGGATTGCCACTTAAAATGCGATGGGTTTATATTTTATAATATTATTGTTTGCAATTCAAGCAATAAAAAGGCCACCAATAAGTTGTTATGTGGTATTTTCTCTTTTGTATATTTACTATTGCTCCTTAATAAAGCAAAAGTATCCTTTATCCAATTACTCTGTCAATCAATGGAATAATCGACAACAAATAGATGCAGCCCGAGCGAGGGCAAGGTTTTCCTGAATTTGGTGCTGGTCCGCATGTCCTGGAAGATTTCAATGTCCCATATAAATGGGAGGAATTCCAGTCAACTATAATCTGTTTTTAGTGCAATGAAATACAATTAATAAGCAGCCATTATAAAGAAAGAAGAAGTATCAGCAGTCTCCATGACTAAAGGCTATCTAAGACTCATTGACGTCATCAGGGTTTCAGCAAGTGTATTGCAAACGGCCGTCAGACAGCCCTTTTCAGCCAAGGAACTGAAGACGTTATCTATTTTTGCTGTTTCTGAAGCCAACGGACTCCTTTGACAACAACAGTAATTTTATCTCGTAGAACATGGGAGTTGCTTCTCTACCACTTCGTTGATAGGTTAGGTTTTTTTTGTTTATTGTGCAACTTTGGTGTTTTAAAGGCTTAGTTCAGATTCACCCAAGTCACACAACAACACAAACAAACTAACCGATTGAGGCAGCCCTAGAACCAACAAATCCTGTGTTCTTTTTTTTTGTCAATGGAGTCTAAAGCTAGCAAAGATGGATATAACGGTTTCAGGTTCCCATCTAAAAAGTCTGTCTGAAAACAAAAGAAAGCGTTGAAAACATTCCAAATGTGGCATACATTTAAACTCATATTGATTTTTATAAGGAGGGCCGTTATTAAGGTGGCTAAAATACATTTTGCTGCTGAACCTGTCAACAGCATTACATTGCTTTGCTCCCTTCCTGGTGTCTGTTTCTCCAACTGGGGACGTTCTGACTGCAATCTAGTAAAACTCCCAAAATCCAAACTATCCCTTGAAAGGCCTTAAAAACCTATATTCTCCATTAGCTTCTATTCAGACGCAGTGCGAGCCTTCAACAACATTTTCTGTGAAAGGTATAAAACCTTTCATTAGTTTCAACTGAGAGTTCTGTCTGTGCTCATCTCATGATGTCACAGATGAGTTTATGAGTTGAACCCCTCGTAAATAAGATCCAAAGATGCGTTGTTTCCAAACCTTTTAACTTGTGTATTTTTTAGTCAAGGAATATTCAAAGTTAGAGAGAATTACACAACATTTTTAGCGGCATTAAAGCCCATCAGCTAATGTAATAAGACTTTCTGGAGTTCTACACGGAATAGAACCTTACCTGTACCCATATATTCAAGACCTGACCCAGATGAACCCAACAAGTACTGATGCATTTTTGACTGAAATTCGGTCCCAGCTTATATCTTCACTTCACTATTTCATCCATCACTGATAGTTGCTGGCTAGGCTAATGCAACACATTGGCTGAAAGGTCTCTTTCTCTGTTCCCTCTGAACATTGCGCATGTTCTTGCAACATTTGGCACCAAAGACGGAATTTTTGTTTATTTAATTTATTTTAATTGACATTGCGAGACGGCAGACGTTAAATCAAACACATGAATGTAAACGATAACACCACAGAACGTAAAGAAACAAGGACCCATGTTGGTTTTGAACCTCGCCAGAACAAGTCAGGGAGACAAAGAGACAAATTCATCAATAAATTGGTAAAAAATAATCAAAGCTATACGCGACATGAGCCACACTTCATCTTGTTGGGTAGAAGAAATCTTTCTGGCCAAGCTGCTGCATGATGATTGAAATCTACCATCCATTACGGTGCAAGAAGCTTTTTTGAGCAGACACCCTTGACATAAGTCAAGTGAAGATTCCCAAAAGGGATGCTTTGTGATCAGAATTTTGCCACTGCAGTTTGGCGAAAAAGCAAAAACGCCAGCAGATGCCATCACCCTGGTCCCCTGTCGCCTCGTGTTCGGCCATTACATATTTCACAGCGGCCCATCTTTGATTATCAATCCCCCGCATGACAAGCCGAGTGTTCACCCCCCCTGCCAGCTCGTGCCACCCCCTCCCTTCCTCCTCGCCCTCCAGTCGGCACCGTGTTGGCAGCCAGGGGCAGGGCAGGTGGCCAAACCTGTCAGTCAAAGCACCGTCGCCACGCGGCAATACCACAGACACCAATTACCACACAGCAGGGGCGCGGCCTGGCAACCGCATGGCAACCACATGGTCCAATCAGGGTACACAACAACAGGGACCAGAGAAGGCCAAAAAAAAAAAAAAAGTACTCACACATACGGTTTGTGTGTGCGAGTGTGTACGACAGATCCTTGTTCAAGTTATCCAAAGCCGAGCCGGTGCATGTCCGCGTTTCACAGGTAGTCATTGTGTCGTTTTAATATCCGCTAGCTTTCTATCATGAACGCTGCTGATAATCGGTTGATAGTCACAGTGGTCCTTATTAAAACACACCGTTCTGACTCGTGAATCTGTTGTGCTGGTCTCACCGATCATGCATCTATGTTTCAAAAAGAGGCTGAATCCAAATTTGACTTATTTTCATTAACGCGTAAACACACTTGGAGGGTTTGACTACACATCGCAGGAAAATGAAAAACTGTCTCACTTTCAATTACAATACCTTTTATTCAACATGTTGCTCTCTATGGAGTAAAATATTTTCTGTTTCATATCGATGACTGGGTATCAGATAACCTAGTGACTCCGGCTTTAGGTTAAGTCACAAGTTATATAGCTTTTGTATCTGGAATGAACCTGGACTTTATAGAAACTGATTTTGGGGCTGTGAAGTCATGGCTTTTTGGTAATTTATGTAACGCACGGTAATTGTTTAAAGGCAACAAGAGAGGCTTGAACAGCTGTCTTCATAGAGATAGTGGAACCTAAATAGCATCAAACATTTTTTTTCAATTATAGAATTACAGTAAAACAAACCCTCCTCTTGGAATGTATATCAACTGGATCCACAAAAATAATATATGATAAAACATTTTCAGAATATAATTTTTTAACTTATTTCACGCAGTATTATTTCAAGTAGAACTGAAATAATAGCTTGGCTTCCAAATTTCTAGGATTTGCTGGTTTTCATTGTGATAGTTAGTTGAATCTTTTTCAGAGTACAATTTGATGACATAACCTTAGGCATTGAGAAATTATGATTGCCAGTAATCATAATTTCAATCAATAGGTCGAAAACTGAGAATAACAGTTTGATGCAACCCACATTTAAAGTTGAATCCTTTTCCCTGGGAGTTTTTAAACACAGTATAGTTCACACAGTCGTCCATATGAATTCTATCCGTGGAAACATTTGCTTCATTCAATACGTCCATTTGTAGGGAAGGTCAGACTCCACGTCATGATGGCCGAGAGCGTACCAGTCAACAAGTGTTTGTATTTTTAAGCTAAAGTCACATTCACGTACCCATGCACATAAACTAACGCTGATAAAAACTGACCAAATTTTTCAGGATGCCCCTTTTTGTCTTCTGCGGGGGCGAAACACGCCAGCACAAAGTGTCTGTGAGGGGCAAATATATTTTAATAAAACCAGTGAGTTGCAACCTCAATTTCATTTTGATGAATTTCCTCCTGCGGGAGTGAGCCAGGCAGTGGGCGGGAGGGCGGGAGAGAGGGGAAGTGGGGTGATGGGGGGGGGGGGCTGGGAGGCAGATAGAATTTTTCATGATTGTTATTTTTGTTATTATACAGCGGGAGAAAAGGGGGAGGAAGAGAGAGTGGGGAGGGGGAGATAAACGGCGTTGGTTTAATCTGAGGCATTCCGTGGAGCGCTCCATTATCGGGCAGGTTTGGGCATGTCGAGGGGGTTATTTTTCCGAGGGATCTTTGGCCCCGGTAATTAAGCTCCATTCACCGGGCCCTGTTCCCCAAATTAAAAATTTGTCATTAAGTGGAATTTACCATAATGCCTTTTTATCTGCCGGCGCTTCAGCGTGCATGCACGTGTGTGTGTGTGTGTGTGTGGTGGGTAAAAGGGGGCTACGGGAGGGGGCAACCAATAAAGGGTTACACTGTGGCTACACGCACATACAAACACACATGCATGCCCATGCACACTCACATGTACACACACACACACACACACAAACAGAGGAGAAGGGGCAAATTGAAAAACTGAAATAATCCTGGACAGCAGCACACGATTGCATGAGCAAACACACACGCACACACACACACACACACACACGCACACGCACACACACACACTTCAATCCGTCAAATCCACAGCCTTTGGGGTAATTAAATAATGGTGCTTTAAAGTTTTAATTTAGATTCGGTCTTTTCTTGCCTCCTCCTACTGTATGTCACACACATGCATGCGCGCACGCACACACATACACACCACACACACACCCCAGAAACAGGCAGTCACAGTGGGTTATAGACTTCATCCAGAGAGATAGCCCTCGATGGGCAGGGCAAGTTGGAGAGAGTGAATGATTGAGGAGCCGAATCTCCGTCTCTGTAGGCTTTCTAAAACAATACAATTATTAGTCTTTAATTAGAGCAGCCCCTCTGCGGGACAGGGGACAGACAAAGAACAATAGAGGATTAGAGGAGGAGCTCCTAATGTGGCTCTTTTATCGCTTCGCTCAAACACAGTTCATAAAAGCATCCAGCTGTCCTTTTTCTCCAGGCAAAGCCGGAGGTTGGTGGGAGATTTGGGAGAAAATGGGAACAAAACAATGTTAGGGCTGCAACTAAACGGTATTCTGTTATGAATTAATCAAGGTTAAATTATTGATTTGTAATCACGTTAAATAAAAACTAAAAAAATGTATGGGTCGTCGTGGTGAGCTAGGGGGTTCAAGGTTCCCAGTTTCGAACCCGGGAGGAGACCTTTGTTGCATGTCGTTCCCAATTCTATCCCCCCCACATTCCCCCTTCATCTCTCTACTGTGGACTCTCTGGAAAACGGCTAGAAATGCCTTAAGAATGAAACCTCAAATTGAGAGGCAAGTTTTGTCTTTAAATAGCATATTTTGCCACCCATTAGTCAAAAACAAAAGCATTGTTCATTTTACTTGATAAATGACTTAGAAAAAAGGAAAACTCATTCAAAATGCCAAGTCATTTGGCATATAGAATAATTAACCAAACGTTTTTATCATTAAGAAGAGAAAAATAAACCCCTTGCGGTGTGATCAGTACAGCACAAAAAGTCATAAATTAATAAAACAGTTGCAGGAAACAGCATCGACTATTACGGGGCGATAGGTGGTTATTTTAAATGTTACACATCTAAAATAAAAATAGTCAGGTGTTATTGGATGTAAAAAAAAAAAAACAATTAATCCAGTAGATGTTCCCAGTAAAGTATGCAGAGAGTAAGATCTCTGAAGTCATGTGATGGGGTTACTATATACTATGTGCATTTCCAGGTCTCTATGTGACTAACGATGAATATTGATATAATGTGAGCAACATGAACGCGTCTCAGTTTGCCTTTTGTTTCTCAAGGAAACCACCGGATTCTCCACATCACTCTGAATGCCATCGGAGAGTGAAGGTGGGGAAATAAGACCCTCCTATGAGGAAGAAGAGGAAGAGCAGAGGAGAAGGGTGAAAAGGAAGGAGGAGGAAGAGAGGAAGGGGGGGGTGGACAGATGGCAGAGGTTATGCCTGGCTGAAAGGGGCAAGACGGGAGGAGGCTGTTCTGGCTGCTCGGGGTGTGTGCATGTGTATGTGTGTGTGTGTGTGTGTGTGTGTGTGTGTGTGTGTGTGTGTGTGTGTGTGTGTGTTGTGTCTGTTCTCCACATGCAGAGCTCATCCTTAAGAAACCCCCTTTAGATCCTTGGATTTTCTTTCCCTCAATTTCCCATGATGCCTTGCTGATAGCTGTCAAAGGCGCATCAAAATCCATTTAAATGAATGTCAGACAGACTTTTCCTTTAATACCAGACCCCAGCTCTCAGCCCGGCCGTACTCAGTGATGAACTAAATAATTAGGTCCGGCTGATCTGATTGACGGATGAAACCTGGTTAAGGTAAACCACAGATAGAGCTGAACAACACGCTGTCAAAATCTGGAAGTGTGTGTGTGTGTGTGTGTGTGTGTGTGTGTGTGTGTGTGTGTGTGTGTGTGTGTGTGTGTGTGTGTGTGTGTGTGTGTGTGTCCAAAATACAGCGCAGGGAAGAGTGGTAGAATGGGCAAGGGGGAGAGCAGAGAGAGAGAGAGAGAGAGAGAGAGAGAGATAGATAGAGGGTCTTATTTACTGTCGTTTAATTTGCTCCCCCTCTGCTCTGTCCATCCCCCCCTCCTTATTTTTCTTTTTCTGACAGGTAATAAAAACGGGAGCTCTCCTGACAAGCCCATTTGAATTTGGATTGAATAATATAACTGTATGGTTTCCCACAGAACGCGCTGTCCAAGCGTGCAAACAGTGCAACACACACACTCTGCCTGCCACGGTATGCAGGCAGTGTGTGTGTGTGTGTGTGTGTGTGTGTGTGTGTGTGTGTGTGTGTGTGTGTGTGTGTGTGTGTGTGTGTTCATCATCGCAAACGTGCGCGTGCGAACGGACAACTTGCTGCCTCTTACGTCATTGCAGTTAATGCAACGACAATAACGAATTCCCGCAACTGGTCCATCTCCTGCACCTTTGCCCGACCTCTCATTCTCTCCCCCCCCCTCATCTTCTCTCCTTTACTCCCACTTCCTTGTTCCGCTCCTTTCATCCCACCTCCCTCGTCTTACCACCTCCACCGCTCTCCCTCACTCCCTCCCTCCCTCCCTACCCGTGCTCTTGGTAGCTGCTGAAATCCCATTCCCCGTGGGGCGGGCTAAATTGAATCGGCGTGTTTATATGAACAACAGGGCCGTTGCTTTAATATACCTTAGAGTTTATGCCTAATGCCTCCCCGCTAATACCGCTTGGAGCTCGGCGGCGCGTCGCTTTTATGGAAGCCCGTTAAAACGAGACGGAATGGCGAGGGAGGAGGGATGGAGAGACGCTCTGGGAGGGAGCTCCTGTTTGTGAGAGCGAGCGGGAGAAGAGAGGACGAGAGGCCTGCTAATACAAGTTATCTTGTTTAATCGCACCTCATCCTACAGTATCGCCCTGCTATAAAACACACCTCACCCCTCACACTGTGACTGGAAAGAAAAGAGGGGAGACAAAAAGGAAGGAAGATTCTTTCTTTTTTTTAGATTAGTGAGTAATGCTGAATAAATATCCGGAGATTTGGTTGAGGGAGTCGGTCATGCTCGTCGACTTGCAAACATCCTCCATTTTCTCCCCCCCCCACGTCTTTCTTCCCTTTCTTTCTCTCTCTCCCCCTGTCCCCCTTTTTTTCTTCTCCAGCCCCCCCCCCCCTCCGTGTCAGCCTTCAAAAGGCCCACAGTACAAAAGGAGGAGAACCAGGCCAGAGACACTAGACCTCGATTACTATCGATCGGTCTGCACTTCACAAGAGCAGAAAAGACGCGTTCTCACCTGCACGCACACACAAAGCTGTGTGGATATGCAAAGTCCTGTGAGGGCAGGGACGGTTTGAGTTCAACGCTGATTTGTAATGCGGACCATTCAGGACTCTTAGGGGAAAGAGGGGGGGAAAAAAAAAAAAAAAAAAAAAAGAATCATGTAACGTTTCCACTATATGGCTAAAAAAATAGTGAAGAGTCTTGTGTTTAGGTTTTTCAAAAATAAGAATTATTTGTTTTGTAAAAAGCACAGTGTTGACAAATCTACAAGACACCGTAATATATCCGTTTAGCTTTGCTGTGGTGACATTTGATACTGAGTGACAGTTTGGCATCGAAAATATGGGAAAACAGAAGAGAGAAACCAGAGTTGAAGAAAATGCAGACACACATCTCAAGGTGGTTTATTCGTGGTGCGTTACCCACTAAACAAATAGAATTTCTAAAATGGTTTGTGTGTATTGAATCTATAAAGTGCTGATACAGTTTTGCTATTTAGCCATTCGCATTGTTACTTTAATAAATCCCAAACTCCCAAACATATTAGGGATATTCACCTTCTTGTACAATAGCTTTAAGATTTTCTATGAAACAAATCACATCATAGAACATATTACTTTAATCCTTGAAGGCTGGGCAAAGAGAAACACTATCATGCAACCAGATTAAAAAATATCCTCAGTTCATACAGTTTAAGTCTGCTAAAAAAGGTGGGAATACTGAACAAAAAGTCAAAGTGCTCCTAGAATCTAGCTCTAGTCAAACATTCTACTTGTATCTGACAATATGTTTTAAATCATTACTCAGAGAAATTAAGAAACCCGCCTTTGATCTAACGGTGGGATTATTTCAACCAGTTGAAATTAAATTAAAATAGAAATTAGCTTCTTGCTCTGCAGTTCTGTTTTTTTTGTTCAAAGTAATGAGAAAGATGTCGGAAGAAACAAATATAGAAATAAAGTGTATAAGAGGAGACCAGGTGCTGCAGGAAAAAGAAGCTCAATCACTTTGTTAAGACCGCATAAAACCCAAAAGCTTTTCTATTTGAGGATCCCTGACAAAAAAAAAACTTTAAAAATCTACACCCGTTCCCCCCAGACACACAAAACAAGGCTCACATTAAAAGCGTGATGAACTCTTGCTTGTTGCCTGGAAGCC
>NC_072457.1:19743334-19770834 GCF_027596085.1 Anoplopoma fimbria | reverse complement strand
CACACACACACACACACACACACACACACACACACACACACACACACACACACACACACACACACACAACTAGTGTGGTACCCAACATGCCTTTGTAATCTCATTTTACAATCCCGATGCCCACAGCCGCAAAACACACAGAGGAGCCATCTAAATCCAGATTTCACGGGTACAGTACGCTGGCGGGTGAGTTAAGGTGATGCAGGCTTTTGGGGGGCCCCAGATAGGCCACCTGAGTCTTTACGGCAGCGGCCCAGGTTCAAATCCGAACCGTGACCCTTTGCTGCATGTCTTCCCCTCCCTCTCCTGTCTATCTTCACGTGTAATATCTAATTAAGACTACAAAGCCTAAAAAGTAATATTTAAAAGAAAAAAATATAAATACACACTTTAAAATATACAAAAGCCAGCTGGGGGCTTAGACTGCAGGAAAAACACTCAGGCCTAAACTCATTCTCACTCATCAGAAGGTACACAGGGACACTCATGCTACTGGTTTTAACGAACAAAAGCATGTGTGTAATACCTAAGCAATCTGAACAGCATGACAAAACTGTTAGGAACAACACAGCGGATAGAAAACTGTGCTTCAGGAGAGGAGAGAGGAGAGGAGAGGAGAGGAGAGGAGAGAGAGGAGGAGAGGAGAGAGAAGAGCTTACCTTCCTTCTCTGTGAGATAGAGAATGTTAACCTTTGGGTACAAACACACACCTTTCTCTCTAATTCACCAAGACTTTTAGTGAGACACACAGAGAGACACACACACACACACACACACACACACACACACTCACACACACACACACACACACTCACACACACACACACACACACACTCTCTCTCTCTGATGTGATCGGCCACCCCGATAGCGAGCCAGAAGCCGACTCTCTAAGCCTCAAACAAAGTTTGGTGAGCACTGACCAAGACCAAGGGGACAAAAAAGGAGGAGAGAACTGGGGGGGGGGGGGCAACAGAGAGAGAAAGAAAAAAAAAAGTGTGACCACTGAGTGAAGTTAAACCACTTACGATTCAAGTTTAGCTCCAGCACACCCCGCCTACACGCCGGATTCATTCACGGTGCATGTGCACGCACGCCTCTCCGGGTGGGAGAGGCACTGAGCTGGGTTTTTTTTTTTTTTTTTTTTCTCTTTCTCTCTCTCTTGTTCCGTTTGGTTGCTGCTGCGTTGCTGCCGGACGGCCCCTCGCTCATCCCCCCTTTTTCTCTACTATCTTTTCTCTTTTCCCCTCTTATCCAGTGTCCCTGCAGATCCACCCACCGACAGCTGCCCCCTGTACGGGCCAGGTGACAGATAGCCACTCCGGCTGTGTGCGCATCAGTGTGCATGTGTGTCCGTGTGTTTTTATGATTTAAAATAAAAAATAAAAAACACACATGTGATGGAGTGAGGAAAAAAGAAAAGGTGATTGTAAAAGTATGTGAACAAGTGTCACCACGCGAGAGAGGGACGGAACGAGAAAGGATTCAATTTCTGCGGGGGAGAGGGGGGAGGCTAAGTGTAGTGAATGTGATTTGATGGTGATGCTGAGATGGGGGTTTAGGCGTACAAATACTATTAGTCACTGCTGTGCAAACCTGTTACTCTACACACCCACACGGATGTGGGGAAGAAAAAAAAGAAAGAAGCTAGGCTCCCGGGCTACAGGAGTCAAAACACAACGTGGCGTATCAAAACAGAAATCAATCTTTTTATTTATCCAACAGCTCGCGGTTATGGATCCAGCGGTTATTGTAGTCGTAAGAATTCAACCTGAGGTTGGCCTTTTCTCTGCATTTGTGGGTTAGAATAAAAAGGGCACGTGAAACAAATTCCCTGAAGAAGAAAATAAGCATAATTTAACCTACAGCAGTAGACAGAACAAGAGGAGGAATAATCAAACCGGTATCTCAGCTCCATATAACATGGCCTACTCATTGTACAGTATGTGCTATTTTCTCATTTCTTCAGTATATTTTTTATGCATTAGGTACACATTCACATTCATCAATATACAACGCGATTTTGGAACGCCACTAGAGCTGCAAACAATTATTTTCATAGACTAAACTGAAGATTATTTTTTTCGGAAATTGATTGTTCATTTTGTCTGTAAATTGGTGAATAATGTCCATCTTCCTTTTCCCAGTGCTCAAGGGGATCTCAATCAACGGTCCAAAACCAGAAGACATTCAGTTAACAACGATATAAAAGATCACATTATAAGGAGCTGCTTGAAATGTACATCAAAATATTTTTCAACTATAAAAAAAAAAAAAAGGTGGTGATTAACTTTCTGTGCATCAACTAATCGACTAATTGTTTCAGGTCTGAACTCCACATTTCACAAACCAAAACCAAAATGTCTGGCAAAGGTTAAATAGTGCTTATTTATCTACCCCTTGTCTCACCACCATTCATACTTTGTTTTAATGATTTTTCAGTTCTGTCCTTTATTTCATTTATGCAATGCATTGTGGGAAAATAGTCAAGCTAGCAAACTAAAAAAACATTTAGTATGCCTACTGTTCTGAGTATTCCCCTTCCAGTTTCCCCCATGTGTCCTTATTTTGTAAAACATTTGCACAGTGTTCAAAGGCGCGAGACAAATAATGCATTACACATGTGATGTTGATTTAAAAAGATTGTCCGACTACTGAACCGCATCTCTCATCTCGATAGCACTGGCTAGCTAGGTAGCCGAACTACGCTTCACGTAAAAACGTAACATCTTACAAGACTTCACTTACGAGACTTCTAGATGTGTCTAGATTGTCTTTCCAATTGCGTATCTTCACAGTCTTATACAACAACAGTTTGATGTCAGATTTCTTTTACGACAAAATTATTTTCTACATTGACAAACATCACATGTGTAATTCGTGGAACAATTCAAACAAGATCAAAAAATGATTCGTCTCTCGCCATTGACTACTGAACATATTTCTTTATGAAATATGGTCCCATTGTGGTGAACCGGAAAAAGGCGGGACTTCATCTCTCATCGTCAACTTAAATTATCTGAAATATCACCTGTGATGTTTTGGTTAACAGTTAATATTCTACTTCATAAAGACCCTAGCTGGTATATCCTACATATATTTTTATTTACAATATACTAATATACTGATATAAAAAAATTGTTAGTTTGTCTCTTAATCTGACTTCCCTACTCTAATCTTTAAAAAAAAAACGTCTCACTAAACAGCTGGGCACTGTAGTTACGGGAGTAAATGGTTTACTTGTTGGGGACTATTTTCAGCTGTGGATTAATACATATTTGTTGCATTAACTGAAAACAAACTACAGTGGCCATGTTGATTGTAATGAATTAAGATGTCTGCCAGTGCAACAGTGTGGCCCATTGAGGTGTTTTCAAAGGTTTCTGGAAAAACAAAGGGGCTCTAGTGCACAGAGGAAGAAGCAATATCAGGATACATTTATTTTTTATTTTTTTTATAACAAAAACATATTTGCCCATTTTACCAAACAAATACTCAACCCCTGCTAAGAATCACTGTGTAGAATCAAATTATCTCGCAGCTCAAGACCATTGAGGCTCGTCCCTCAAATTTCTTTGCCTTCATTCCCCTTCTTTTTTTTTTTGGGGGGGGGGGCTAAACCCTCCCCCATTCCTCCCACTTTAAGACCCTTTCCACGCCACACCCATGACCCCCCATGTGCCGACATGAGGTCAAGCTCCAAAGATCACAGAGAGAAGCCAGACGAGAGAGAGAGAGAGAGAGAGAGAGAGAGAGAGAGAGAGAGAGAGAGAGAGAAAGGGAGAGAAACAGAGACAGAGACCTAAAATTCTCCTTTCCTCCCAAAAAAAAAAAAAAACAGGCCAAAAACCTCGAGCCTTTCCCACCAGCTCCAGACCCCCTCCTTTAGCCCAGTTGTGTGTAGAGGAGGCAGTGAGCACTCTTGCAGAAACATCAGCCCAGGGAAATTCAAATGAGGAAGGAACGGTGAGAGAGACACAGAAAGAGGGAGGGGGGGGGGAGCACAATAGTGAGAAAATAGGATAAAAGAATGAGATGGGAGAGAGTTAGGTAGGAGGGAGAAGGGAGGGGAGGGGGAGCTGTAGAGGTTGCTGAGGCTGCAGGTTAAGATAATGTGTAGATCTGAAGAGATTTGCAGGGAACATTTTTATTCATTTTTTGATTACTCCCATCTCTCCCCTTGTTGTCTCTCCGTCTGTTTGTTTTTGGCATTAGCGTTATGACTGCTGGTACGCTCGCATGTATGTACACATGCATGCTGATTAGAAGGTGGAATATTTTATAAACACAAACACTCGCACATATCAACACACACAAGGCACACAAACGCACTTAAAGATGCGTCGGTGGAAGCGAGCGACTGGGCAGACGCTGCCGGGAATGCTGAGAGCTTACGGGTTCGTCAACATGCAGACGCGGACTCTGCATGTTTACATGCAGACATACACGCACGCATACACACACGCAGAGCGCTCGCAGTGTGGCCCATCGCCGCGCTCCGCTCCTTATCAATGCCCTGCAGGTAGGCTGCGTGTTCTGACTGAGCTGGACCGAACTAAAAAAAGACCCCTTCTGCTGCTTCCGTTTCCCCGCACATACAAGTGCACTCAAAAATAAAAAATAAAAATTCACAAAAGTCTGAACAAAGACGCACCTTCTTTGCTGTCGGAGCCTCCCTCCAGGTTGAGCGAGATGCTATGGTCTCCGTCCTGATTCCCTCGGCCCAGGAGCATCCAGTTCTCCAAATCATCTGAATCTGACGAGTCAGAGCTGGACTGGGATTCCGACTCTTCTGAGCCGGACCCTGAGCTGCTGGAGTCCACAGTCACCGGCGCACTGAGACTCCTTTTCTGGGTTCTCTGGATGAACAACAACCATATAGTAATGTTAAAATAAAGCACTCAGTTGCAAGGTTATGCGTGCTTTACGTTGTGCGTGCTTTACGGTGATCAAACCACTATGAATTAAAAGTGAAAGAAAAATCATGAAAACACTGCAATTCTCTTCACTTCACTTTCTTTCTGTGTGAAATAATTTAGGAGTTAAACTTTTGGTCAATGCTCCGCCACGGCATCAAGTCATTTACTAGCATTGCTACATGCTTCACTGAACGCTGCGTCTCAACAGCAATCAATCAGCTGGCTGTGAATTTACTAAAGCAAACAAAGAAATGGAGTGGGGAAACATCAGCTCAAAAACATGTGGTCTGACACAATATAACCCTCTAAACTCTCAACATTTCAGAAAGACCATGAATCCCTCTTTGCACTTCTGCAATCATACGACCATCTTGAGTTGTCAGATGACGTTAGAGCCTAAAACATGCAAGTCTTTCCCATCGATACCGTCCATCCCACATGCCGTGAAAGCAGCACTGGCCGCCAAGTACAAACAGCGGGACTGTGAAGCTTTAGATGTCTCCACATGTTGAGGCGCTGTGCGTGGGGCTGTAGAAACAGCGGTACTCTGCTTCTAAAGAGTTGGAGGTTGGTGTCGTCTTTTTGGCCTTTCCCATGCCAAAAGCACAAAGTGTACGCAATTGGTTAAACTGTGTGTGTATCTGCATTAAAGTAAACTGCAATTGTTAGCATTTCTGGCTGACTAGCTTACCTTCTACAGTACTAATTTTACCCAGCACATTATTACCGACTACATTAGTTTGAGTTTACGGTTACATTTAAACAAAAGTACATAATAGTATTTGCCCCTTCCTGATTTCTTCTATTTTTCTATTTGTCACACTTAATTCTTTTAGATCGTCAAACTCAATTGAATAAAAAAAACAACCAGGGTAAACAGAAAATACAGTTTCCAGATTCAATTTCATTTGTTAAAAAGAAAAAAGGTATCCTGCGCCTGTATCACCCATGTGAAAAGTAGTCCAACGACAGTCAGAGACCGGTTCCCGCTCTCATTTTTTATCCGATCAGCCCGACCACTGCTGGCATTGAGTTTGGATCTCAGTGAGGTGTGGAAAAGCGTCTGTGCACAATCCTGACAATTTATCAAAAGTAGGTCTTGCATCCTCTGTTCTGGCGCATTCTGTATTTGGTGTTTACACAGATTTTTTTCATACTAAGATCTGAAAAAAGTGAAGTATGACCTATAAGCAAAAATAGAATAAATATCTATAAAATATAATAGAAATGTATTTGGAATCTAGAATGTGTTAATAGTTTTTCATGGCCCTGTATGGAGCTGTGAGGTACATATTTAAGAAAGCTTTTTCAGGATTCTCAGAATTCTGTTGTAAAATGCTTTTTAAACCAACCCATGGAGCTAATGTTAGCGTATTAGCTAGATACAGCTGACATGTTTGCCAGCCAATTTTAGATGGCAACAGGCAAGTTTTTTTGCATTTATTTATCCTGATTAAGTAAATGTTGATTGCACAATGTAACGGTAAAAGAATAATGACACAATCAGCATTTAGATTGGTTCCCTATAAGCCCTGCTTTCACAGCGCAATTCTGTCAGCTTCTGGGTGGCATCTCCTGGGGGGGGGTTTATTTAAATAGTGGTTCTTACAGTTGTTTCTCGCTTTGGACAGCAGCCCGGTTGCTAGCGGTAGCCATGTTGCTAAATGTGCTTCTGGTAACTCTGAAGAAAACGAAAGCGACGGTCGTTGCTTCAGCGGTGTCATCACCAACTATACTACTTAGTCATCTATTGCCGCTCGAATGTAAAACTCCATTTCTGTGAGTGGATGGAGAGTTTGACAGAGTAACAACAGTAGCTAAAGGGGGGGGAAGACGACACAGCGTCTCATCTTTGCTCTCTACCTGTGGGGCCGGGGTGGAAGTCTGCATCCGGTGTGCGCTTCGGCCCTTTAAGGCGCAGACCCCTTCATCGTCATCCTCGGAGATGGAGATGACATCCGGGCTGGAGTCGATCACGATGACCTCCTCGATATATGATGAAGACGACCTCTGACCTTTAGGGTTAACCGTCTTCTGTTTATCGAGTTTCTGTCGCTTCTTCTCCTTCTGCTTCTTCAGGTACTGCAGTAACTTGTCCAAATCCGGAGACGGAGGCCTACTTTCTTCAGTTTGTTCCCGTTCTCCGTCGACATCTTCTGTCTTCACGGGCGCCTCAGGCTGCTGGCTGTCCTGGCCCTCCGCCGTCTCCACCTTGTCCTCCTGCTCCTCCAGCGCCCCGGCATTCGAGGAGTAGTGGAGCTGGCTGTAGAGGTGGAACTCCAGCTCGCTGTTGGCCTCCGACCCCTCAGAGTCTCCGTCATCTTCTTGATACAGATCATCCTCCACCTCCTTCCAATCCTGGTACGCACAGTACATCACCCCAAAGTACACCCGGCTGCACACACATGCGCACACCCTACCAACGCTCACGCCAAAGGAGATGGAGATGAAGCGAACTGCAGGGATTAAAAAAACACAAAACCAAGATAAGTTATTGTAGGCAACTCAAGTCTTCACAATTGCAATATAAAGTAACACATAAAAATAAAAGCATATGTGAAATGTGTAATAACATTGTCTACAAACTTTTTTTGCACGGGACTGTTATTACCAGGAGACCTCATGTGATTTAGAAATTACTGAATCCCCCCCACATCTGTGTTTTGTCTGTCACATTCGGACAGGATGAGTAAAGTCTGTATTTTACTTGAATTTACTTAACTTATATATGATTTCAAGACTCCAAAAATGCTGTCAAAGCTTTTATCTATAAAAGCCATTTTATATTTGGTTCGGTTATAAAAACCGAACCAAATACCACCAAGATTATTATTTGCGCGTGACTAATTTCCTCACATGAAAATATGGTCGGTAATTTGCGATGGAATTCTTACTTGATAAATTACAGATATGTCAGATCCATACAGGATTAAGATTAGGGACAACCGTCCGCATCAATGCAAATGACTAGAGGTCACCGGGTAAAACTAGTCCCATGCTAATAGTTCAATATTATATGAAAACTGCGCTTAGGAATAAAGAAATAAACTCTTTCAAAAATTACGGCGGTTTACTTTCAATAATGCAAACTCAATATTATCATGTCAAGCTAACCATTACCTAAGGTATACAACATGCAAGGCTGCAACTTTATTATCATTCAAATTTTTCTCTCATATTCTTCTGTTAAAATCTGTGTAAAGCTAATTTATATTCGCCACTCTTAATGCATTTGACAACAATCTGGCAGAAGGCCAGTCCACCAATAGAAAGACAGGACATCCAATTATTCATTATTATTAATTATTACCCAAAATTGTGTTAATCTTTTATCCTCTAAACTATCCATCTCATGCAAACAAAGTGATATCAGCTATTATCTACAGCACGGAGGAATAAGTTTCCTCCATGCCGGCGTCAATCACAGGGAGGGCACAGACTCTGGTCTTGTTCTGAAATCCATTGGGGCTTGTTAACAAAGCTGAGAGACAGCATGGATCAGCTGCATTTTTTTTTTTTAACTGTTTCGCCACAGCTTTGGTGGTAAGAAACAGCTTGGATTCAGGTTTGTTACTTGTGAGGCCATCATGTCAACAACAAACACCTCAACAACACATAATCGGTGCCACTTTGTATGGTAGAAACTGTGAAATTATCTTCTTACTACATTCTTTAAAACACACACACTAACACACACTTGCTAATTTCCCCAGTCTCTGTCTCTCTAAATCTCTTACACACACAGACACAGACACACACAGACACACACACACACAGACGCACACTGGACGGAGAAGGGGCACCGGCCCATTGCTCTGTCCAGTCCTGCGTGTCTGTGCCATGATGGCTGGAGATGATTGGCTCCCGGACCGCACACACACACACACCGCAGAAACGCCACGCTACGCGGTCACAAGCCGGCCGCCGGGGATTAAAGGGACAGAAAGAAGAAGAGTCTTACCGGCTGGCGAGGGGAGAGCGACAGCTTTGAAGTTTGTCGCACAGAGACCTGGAGCTGACAAATGACCGACTGTGTTTTACAGTGGTGGAACATGAAGCCCCAGCACAGCCATGGTCCCCGAGCACAGGTGTGTTCACTTATTCTGCCTAATTAAAGCTGTGCACAGGGCTGTATGGGTACATACAGACTCTCGTGTTAGTTGTGTTGTATCTGTTAACTCAAAGAATGAGAGCACCAAACTACTGGCCAACAAAGCACATCGGCTTGGTGGAAGTTGAACTATCGCACTGAATACAGGAAACCCATGCTTGAATCTGTTCAGGTTTTAATAGAAGTGAATGGGAGATGGAGCGTATCTTTGAAGGATGGATATGGAACAGGACTGTGCCACTGGGAAAGTCAAAGTGTCTGCTGTGAAATCAAAATTCACATTATAGCTCTGCCCAACATCAACCTAAGCAGACATCTAATAAAGTGGAATAACTTAAAAACAGTACCTACCTTTAAGCATGTGTGTGAGGTACCTTTAAGTACAATTCAGAGGTACTTTACTGGAGTATTTCAATTGTATGCTACTTAATACTTCTATTCCACTACATTTCAGAGGGAAAAAATTGTACTTTTTACATTGCAGTTTAAGATTTAACACAGAAACATATACTCTTTTTAAAATATGCTGCATTGTAATAGATTTAACTACCTAAAAGTAAACAGAGCAGCAAAAATGAGTTCCAACTCGACCAAATGCATCAATAATGCTGATCCGATGTAAAACAATATAATAGTGGGGTTCTCTGCTTCATAAGTACTTGTACTTTTGATAATATATGTCATATTGGTGTCAGTACTTTCACGTAAAATTAAGTAATTAAAAGTACTTAATTTGACCTTTACTGGTAGGATTATGTATATGTCTGCAGGTTTATTCTTACAAAGGAATTTAGTAGCTACTTCGCATGAGTTCATGACCTCTCCCACACTGTTTGAGCAGTGGGACATAATGACACAATCATATCAAGGGAACATAATTGCTAAATTCACTGATTTGATGTTGTTGGTTACCATGGTGTTTGGTCTCTCTGGGAAAACACACACACACACACACACACACACACACACACGTTGTAAAGTGACAGAATCAGCTCTTGAGCCCACGACTATGTGCACTACAATGACAGCAGACATCTCAGCTTTAGGAGCATGGATGCACTGTGACTGCAGTTAGCATGGTGCTAGCCCCGGCTAGCACCATGCTAACGAGCTAGCAGGTGGACTGGGGCACATGAGTGAGCTCCTCAGGAAGCAGCTGCTAGCTACGTGCCTAGCTAACTAACGTTGACCCGCACCCAAAGACACAAAGTCCCCCGAAAAACTGTCGCTAAGGAAGGGGGGCCATGTCTAGTAAGGGCCACATGTCGCCAGTGGACGCTAGCATGTGTCCCTCCTGTCTGTCCACGTGCTTACAGGCAGCAGAGCAGCCGGTCGGATGTAAACAAGGAAGCATTTCAGTGACAAACACGTGAAAGGAAACGAACACGTGGCATTAAAGTCTCCCTGCTCAAAGCCACCGCTAAACATGCTTCATATGTGATGTCAGTAACCACGAGCTCACCTTTATCCCAAAAAACGGAGAGCTTACAAGAGTCGGGATGCTCAACCAGTCAGAGGGAGACCGACAAACAACTTCCGGGTTCGTCAGAGGGGAAATAGGTTGGCCGACCACAACGTTTCACTGCGTCCTGCGGGAGACGAGCAGGACCTTTCGCATCCAGAAAACGTTAGTTAGAATCGGTTAAAGGGTACATGACTGGACTTGAGGGATTTGTGATTTGATGTTCCAGGAAATCCATCCATCAAATCTTGAAAAATAGCAACGAATTTGAGAAAATACTGAGGACAAGAGTTAAAGGACCCACTGGAATCCCCAAACCTCATCCAAGCAGAGGCAACAAAAACTGTTAGCATCATTTTTTTTAAATATTTTATTAGGATTGTTTTGTCTTTCTTGGCCTAAAAAAAGAAAAATTGTTGTTGTCATCTTTGTTGTTGTAAATTCAGTTATGTCAGTCTGTTGTACAAACGTGTGTTTCTGTCAAGCAGTCTGTTTCTATAAAAAGTTAATAAAAAGTAGAAAAAAGTAAAGTAATAAAACAAACTTTTAGGACCATCAAAAACATGGTATCAGTTATATTCAAATCAAATCCCCAAACTTTAAGCCTATCTTTTTTATAATGCATTACATCACATGTGTGACTGACAGTGTTTCTAAGCACTGGTTTTGGTTTTATCCTCTATCGAGATTGTGATGCTATAATAATGCTTTACATCCTGATATAAAAGCAGCACATCATATTTTCTTTCATGTGGAGTTATTTTAAAGGTGCAGGATTACCCCAAAAAAATGTAAAAATCTTAAAATATAAGAATTTAATTTGGGCCTATTTAGACCAGAGGATGTGGCATCATAAGGTCATTTGATTTATCTATAATGGAAATTTATTACGATCTACATTTTTGTCATTGTCGTATCACATTTCCTGTTAGCCCTCTTTACTGACACAATCTAATAAAATGGCTAATTTGCAAAAAAACACATTCAAAAACAGGATCTGAATGGTTCAACTCTACAGTTATGCAAAATATTCCGGCTGCACATGTTCTGAGCTCAGAGAATACCCTGAGACTACTTTATTGTGAAAAATGAACTCTGATTACAAAATGCCATTATTAAAGTTGATGTGGAATTGTAAACCAGGCTGCTTTACTTCAGAGGCTTCGTATCTCATTCTGCAGACAAAAGATACAGCAGGGCTACACTGTGTTTCACTACATGGACTATTGTCATTCTGATGGATGTTGGGGCGTTTTCACCTTCCTCAATAAGGCACAAATATTAGCCATAAAATATCAGAACGTGTCCATGTGCGTGTGCGCATGTATGAGCGACTAGCATGGACCTGCAGGCCTGTGCCATTATTACATGTTGATGGGAATGTAAATCTATATGTAAATGTAATTCAGCAGACTGGCTATCGCCATCAGTCATATTCATAATGCGCAGAATGCTGCGGAATTATGCCATCCTGGCTCTCATGAACATTACCATCCATCTTTTCCCTTCCTTCCGTATCGTGAGAGTAATTGTGAACTCTGTGTATATCCAACTATAGGCATTAGCGTCGACGTTGCGGCGAGCGAATGGCGTATGTGATAGGGAATCAGAGGGTGAATGCCATCTGATTCCAGAGGGTTCTCCATGCGTGTCAACACAGGAAAAGGCCATCACAGAGTTGGATTGTTTCCCCTCCGAAAAGGTTAGGCTGCACCTCATGTCTCAACACTATCACCTCTTGTATACATCTGACACACACACACACACACACACACACACACACACACACACACACACACACACACACACACACACATACACACACTTAATATCCTGCATCTGTTTTGTTTTTGGGAAGCGCACATGGGGGCCCTCTGCTCCCCCATATCTCACTAAATTGGATGCAGGTTTCGGGATGCCTCACTGCCTCGGTGAAATTGTGATGTGGCTGCCTGATTTTGGGGTTTCCATGCATTTGACGGTATTTACTATTATTATTTTAAAAGAAAGGTATAGAGCGCCTGACTGAATGGAGGCATCTGGTTCAGCGGTTCATCTCGGAGCGTCCAGACCACTGGCGTGTTGAAGATGGATGGAGTGTCCCGGACTAGGGGGTTTAAAGTCCCCCTGATTTACCAATCACGCATTCCAGTGGGAATGGTTCTGCCTGGCCAATGATCTTTATTGAGGAGAAGGAGTTAAAAGAAGCATGTCATTGCTCTCGTTTGATGCCGTCTGTATGTGCCGTTTGGGGCTCCTGCTCTCATTTAGCGGCCAACACTTTTTCGACGGAGCCCTTGATCAAAAACGGGATTCTCGTCAGCTGCTCCTGGTGTATTGGCAATATCCTGCAAACTGATGGTCATTTGTGTACAAATGTACTTGTCTGCAGACTTAAACTGGGTCCTCAACGCTGCTATTGCTTCGATTAAGTCCTTTTGATGAAGCACATGAGAGGATTTTGGGGAAACGGTACAAAAATTCTGCACGAGACATTGTTTTCTTTGGTGAATTCTGAGGCGCTTCTTGAGAAATGAACAAACCTCAGTACAGTTGTTCAGGAAGGAGGTACAGCTGAAACCATAAGTCGTCTGATCTATTAGTTGAGTATCAGAAAATGAATATTTTCTATTTTTTCTTTGTCCATTTTGATAGTAAACTCAACGTTTTCGGCTTTTGGACTGTTGCTTTGACAAAAAAAAAATACATTTTAACCCACCATTGGCTTTGGGAACATGCGTCGTGCATATTTATTATCATTCTTTTGCTATTCGCTGACACTGTAATTGAGAAACGTGTCAGTAGATGTATCAAAAACTAAATTCTAAGTCAGTTGCAGCCCTAGAAATCCTTTATAGGACATCTGCTTACATACAGACTCCAACCGTAACTCGTTGCATCAGCTTGTTTCAGTTCTGAATAAAGAAAAAAACAAAAAACTGTCTTCCTCTTCTGCCGTTGGTGCTGGCTTCCTTGTTACTGTATGTATGTTAATACAACCAGACGGCCTGTATCAAAGCAGCCAGGCAGGAGGAATTCCCTCAACAAAAAAAAAAAAAAAAGACTTGCCCTGGATCAGCGCTTCTGAACAAAAATGGCTCCCATGCATCACCCATATGGGGCCCTCTGTGCCAGTCATTCACACATGTACAGCATTCGTGAACCGAGAGCCTCATTTCTCTCCCACCGCAGCACACACACACACACTCCGTCGTATCACTGCAGTGAGAGTTTGATCCTTTTCAGTCGCATTAGCATCAGAGTTTTATTTTTTTTATCATTAATTAATAGATATCACGGCGTAAAACAGCCCTGCAGGATATGAAACTGGTGGCGTATTAGAGAGATTCAGTAGATTCTGGAGTTAATATGCCAAGTAGAGCATGTACTAATCAGTGGCAGAGCTCACATGCGGGAGGTGATAGAACACAGCCGGAAGGGGAATAATGGCTTGTCACAACTTTGCCATGTGACAGAATTTTTCTTCTGTTCTCAGTAATTTTCAAATATTGAAATGTTACATGGCCTTCTCTTTAAAGCCTTGTCCAAACATACCATTGGTATGTGACATTGTTTTGCCCCTGTTGTCAAAACCATGAGCTTTGACACTGCTGCGATGGAAAAGCAGTAGGATTTTTAGAGTTTTTTATATATATGTTTTAACTGTTTTAGATAGTATACAGTATAGAGCTGACAAGGAAGGACTTTGATAATACCTGGTCTGAAATCAAGCGAAAAATAATTCTTCCTTGTTCTTTTTTTCCTGATATTTTTTTTATGTAGCTTTTTTTTTTTCCTGGGACATAATAATGTATAATTCAGGCCTTTAAAAGATGCTTCATGTGAGCGGTTATATCACAATATTAATGCATATCCCAATGTGCAAAATTCTATTGAGAAACTCTTTATGGATGAAATAATCAGATACGTGTGCTTATTCCAACTAAACTATCAAAGTAAACACCAACGGATGTCGTTACATCGATGCAAAAATCATATAAAATTCCAATGTTTCCATTAAATAGTCCTGCTCATTGGTCTACAACACTGCTCAATGGCTTGACCGTTGAACAGTTGATATTGCCTGATGGAGTACAGTACATCAGATGGACCAACTTCAAATAAACATTTTGAGAGGAAAAATCATCCTTTGCTTTAGCTGCTCCCAACTGGAGTCCACACTGAGGCCACATCCACCTGTGAGGAGGGGCCACGGGCAGACAGCGCCTCATTTTAAGGGGCCACATGGCCGAAACATTCGGCAACCGTCATCCTAAAAGCTCAATAGAAAAAACCCACGATGCCCTGCGTACTTTTGTGATCAGTCGATTTTACACTTCTGCCTAAAAATCTTGGCGTTGGCCCCTGCTTGCAGCGTCCAACAGTCCCACTTTTTCAAAATCAAATGAATTGCCAGTGCAGGTGAAATCCCCCCGCCACCCACACACACACACACACACACACACACACTTCAGGAAAACACTTTTTTTGTGGGAGCTCTGAGAACAACGGTCCGTCTGGGCTTTCAGCAGGAAACGACTAGAACAAGAGAACAAGCCAAAGGACACCTTTTCAGACCGGACCAAGTGACTTGTGTCTATGGGGATTAAATTTGTGAACTGAAGCTCTAAACACACACACACACACACACACACACACACACACACACACACACACAAAGTTACACACACACATGGCCACACGATGCCACACGATGCCTCTCTCTCTCTCTCTCAGCTGCGAGTATAAAAACCACATTGACAGGAGCCTTGTCCCCTCTTGTCCAATTGTCACGCCGAAATGTTTACCTTTTACATACAAATGGCCCCGGTGTCATGTTGTGTCACATAACGTTTCATGGACAAATAATGCGTCCCATTTCTCAATCCGCCCCGCGGCCCTTAAGCCCCCTCCCAGCCTCTATAGTCACAGCAACACCCCGGGAGCCGGTGGCGGCGAGCAGGAGAACCTGTGTCAGCACAGCGAAGTGCCACTCTGAATTAAATCCCAGGGATATAGAGGTAAGCTCAATCAGCACTGCGGCCCTCAGTGTTTTTTCGGGGG
The DNA here is from genome assembly GCF_027596085.1 of Anoplopoma fimbria. Lineage (NCBI taxonomy): Eukaryota > Metazoa > Chordata > Actinopteri > Perciformes > Anoplopomatidae > Anoplopoma > Anoplopoma fimbria. The sequence continues at coordinate 19,755,280 of NC_072457.1, read as the reverse complement.
AAAGCGATGGCACACACACACACACACACACACACACACACACACACACACACACACACACACACACACACACACACACACACACACACACACACACACGTTGTCATCAAAGTGGATTAGTGCAGGTTGTTCTGTTTTAGTGTATAGAAATGTGAGACAACGTGTTCGGAACGTCAAAATGTTGAGTTGGACCCTCCTGGTGGGTAAGTCAGTGGGCTAGGAAGTAAAGCTTTATTACAAAACGTACAAAGTGCTTCACAATAAAAGCATTCATAGAATGTGAAGCAGACGCCAGGGTGGGAAAGCAAAAACTTCAAAAACAGAATCAAACAACAAAAAAGAGGACAATAAAAAAGCAAAAATGAAAGGAGTGGGATTATTGAGTCTTGGGAGATTTTACAATAAAATTTGGAGATAAATTGTTCCAATGTTAATTTTGCCAAAGCAAATAGTCCTCCCTTCATCTTAAGCCAAGCTGATTTATATAAATATAATATATTATATTAAAATGCAAAACCGAGCTTTTCTTTCTAAAAGTGCTGCCAAATGGGGTTGGCTTTGAAGTAAAATCTGATAATTAACATTTACTAAGATATGAGTATAGACACTTTTTCAGAGGTGTAAATAAGTCTATGAGCATAGCAGTACAGAATTGATGTATTTTTACTTTTTTTTTACTTTTTTACTTTTTTTTACATTTTCTGCTCCCACAATTCAGAGGTAAATATTGAACTTTTTACTCCTTTTATCCGACAGTTATAGTTCCTTTTCAGATTATTTTTTTTTGCATATAAAACAACCACAAAATATATAGATTTAAACCAATTATAATTACATTAGAATTAGACGCAGCTTCATGTAAAAAAAAATGCTGCTTAGATGTTAATGCACCTGGAATAATAATCCAATAACATATTGTCAATAGTAATAGAATATAATGAATACAACATGATGAAAAGGGGCCTTTCTACGTGATGAGAACTTTTATTATTTAATAATTAAAGTAGTACATTGATACTTAAAGTAAGGTTTTGAGGGCATGACTTTTACATGGAAGTAGTATTTTACATTGAGGTACTTTTGCATAAGTAAAGGCTGTGGATATTTCTTTAAGAGCTAACAAACAAACAAACAAACAAACAAAGAGATGCAGATGTAATTATTCATTAGCTGTCTCTCTTCAGCACCACATTGAGGTCGGGCCTCTTGAGCGGTCTCTCCTGCAGACCCAGGCCGTGGTGTGAGCGGCTCCCCCGGTGTTTACGTCTGGACTTATTCTTCTAATTGTTAGTTCGTCTTTCTCGCGCCCTAATGCGATTCTTTCCGGTTCCGCTCGGTCAGAGCTCGGGTCACCGATCCAACAACCCCCCCCAACCTCATTACATTAATTAGCACGGGGCTGAAAAACAAACAAAGCGTTGATTAATATCTAAACTATGGCGAATTATGAGAGGAGGAGCGACACCTCCCCGAGGCTGCAGGGGAGGATGGAAGGAGGCTGTGGAAACGATTCAATACATAAAGTAATGCAGAGTATTAGAATGATACATTAAGACGTTGATAGAGGGGGGGGGGAGTATTTAATACAGGCCAAATATAGGTGGGCTTGTTACAGCTCAAAATACATAAGTAATGTATACATTATTTTTGTTTTGTTTTCTTAAAAAAAAAATACAATGTGACATTAAAAATAATAATACCAATAATTTTTAAATATTATATTACTAATGACAGCACATTTTAAATAATAGTAATAATAATAATCGAGTAATGTGAATTTCACAAATAAAACTGTTATATTTTCTAAATTCCGTGCTGCTCATGTCAATCAACTTTGTCTAATTTTCACATTGACAACACTTAATAATCAGGTAAAGCGCCATTCAGATAGGCTTTATTAATATTATTTATCTGTAATGGTCCCTAGAGATATTCTTTTTTTCATGCCTTCCTCCTCTTCCTGTCCCTCAATATTAAGCTTGCCAGCAAATCACCCAAATTCAAACTTGCAGAATACAAAAACTCCATTTCTTCTAATAGCTAAATAAGTGTACAGAGTTTGCACCTTTAGGAAAAGGCCAAGCAATACAGATAAAACTGTTGGGTCTCATATCTTTTTTTATACAATAAAATATCTTTTTTTATTTTATAAAAAAAAAAAAAAAAAAAAAAAAAAAAAAAAGATATGATGAGCCAAGACTGCCAATTCAAGATTCGAGATCTGTTCCAGGAGAGCAGGGAGTACATTTAGGTTCCAGCTGTAACTCTGAAGACAGCCTCATATCAATAACTCCTCAGCAATCTCATAACTCACAACATGGGGTTATTAGGATAATAAATATGTCTGTATTCAATTTAATACATATTGACACAAATCAGTTTGATAAACGGACCTTAACCCCCCCTCCCGTCCCCTGCTGCGGTGCGTTGGAGCCTCCATCACAGCAGTGTAAAGCCTAATAGATTTATTCTGAAGGTCAGAGATCCTTCTTTTTTTTTTTCCCGCCACCACGTGGAAACATCACTATTTATGTATTTGATGTTGCGGGCGCGAGCCGGAGGTCAGGGTCGCGGTGTTGCGGCGCGAGGCGACAAGCGGAGCAAAATGGGGTCGCTGTCTCGCGCTTTTGTTCAGCACTCAATTGTCTCGGGGGGGGGGGGTCTGCGCGTGAACCCTGAGACCCCGCGGGGCTGTCTGGAGGACAGACACGAGACGGCCGGAAGGAGAAGTTTTTATATCAGTTGTCTTTTTTTAAATGTCGGTGTCCCTCTGTGACGGTTCATGTCCCATGTTTGTCCTCACTGTCTCAGTGTCCTTCATGTCCCATGTTTGTCCTCACTGTCTCAGTGTCCTTCATGTCCTCTGTTTGTCCTCACTGTCTCAGTGTCCTTCATGTCCTCTGTTTGTCCTCACTGTCTCAGTGTCCTTCATGTCACCTCTGTTTGTCCTCCTCACTGTCTCAGTCATGTCCTCTGTTTGTCCTTCAGTGTCCTTCATGTCCTCTGTTTGTCCTCACTGTCTCAGTGTCCTTCATGTTTGTCCCACTGTTTGTCCTTCCTCACTGTCTCAGTGTCCTTCATGTCCTCTGTTTGTCCTCACTGTCTCAGTGTCCTTCATGTCCTCTGTTTGTCCTCACTGTCTCAGTGTCCTTCATGTCCTCTGTTTGTCCTCACTGTCTCAGTGTCCTTCATGTCCTCTGTTTGTCCTCACTGTCTCAGTGTCCTTCATGTCCTCTGTTTGTCCTCACTGTCTCAGTGTCCTTCATGTCCCATGTTTGTCCTCACTGTCTCAGTGTCCTTCATGTCCTCTGTTTGTCCTCACTGTCTCAGTGTCCTTCATGTCCTCTGTTTGTCCTCACTGTCTCAGTGTCCTTCATGTCCTCTGTTTGTCCTCACTGTCTCAGTGTCCTTCATGTCCCATGTTTGTCCTCACTGTCTCAGTGTCCTTCATGTCCTCTGTTTGTCCTCACTGTCTCAGTGTCCTTCATGTCCCCTGTTTGTCCTCACTGTCTCAGTGTCCTTCATGTCCCCTGTTTGGCCTCATTCAGTTTGTCTGCTCATTTTCACATATTCTGAATCTTTTTATATCACAGCAGGAAAAAAAATATGTTGTTTGTTTTTTTGGGGGGGGGTATTATCTGACAAAGAGGCCTCTCACTTCCGGGTCACGCTCTTGAGACGTACAGCTGGACGCACTCGCGCCTAACATGGCCTGTTGAAATGTCTCTCCCAACTGAGACTGTCAGCCTTCTTTTGACAGGAAGTGATGTGTTTTAATTGTGTTTTATTTCATGGACATGTGTGAGCGCGCGTTTTTTGGGGGAAATGAAGGTGTGAGCGGGAAAGACGGGAGGACACGGGGCAGGCCGGCCACAGCCCTCAGTCTGACCAAACCCACGTCACAACTAATACAGTTTAGAGCGCACGTGTGCAAGTTCTCGATGGGAACTAAAAACAAAACGGCCGGTATCAGTATGAGTGGAACTTTTCAGTTGGCAAATTAATATTTAAATAAAAATGTCATGCGCTCACCAGAGGTGCGAATACAACCGGGAGCTGAGGACCGGAGCACGTGCGGGGAGGTGCAGAGGACTCTCCCAGCGGCGGAGCGGCGGACGCGGAGCGGTGGACTGCACCTGCTCCGCGGCTCTGCGCAGCCAGTGCGTCATGCGTAAAGAGCGCCTGTGCGTTACAGGTGAAACCCCCGCAGAGGAGCGGGAGAAGTTTGGAGAAAGTCTCGTGAACGGTCGTCGGGTTAGAGTGTGGGGAAGCAGGACGCTGTACGTACAGATACATAAACACACCGCTACTGCATCACGCACAACGCTGAACGCTAACCTGACTCCACAGCTATATATCTAGTCCCAGAGGAGAGGCGCGCGGAACATAAAAGAGGGGGGGGACACAGGGAAAGTTTAGTAAAGTGGAACTTGGTAACAGATGCCAGCAATGGGGTGGGGGGGTGGGGGGGGGGTGCAGAGAAAGGGTGGAGGTTTCTGTGTTGTGTGTACGTCCGCGTTGGCCGTGCGGTTTGCGCGTGTTTGTTGTGTGTGCACGCTCGGAGGAGGACAGGACATGAGTGCACATTGAGAGAGCGGCTCTTTTACTCGGCGTGATCATTTCACGCTCTCCCCCACCTCCACCCCCACCCCCACCCACACTCTTTTTCTTTTTTTTTTTTTTTTTCCACCTAAAGCGTTTAGTTGCAGCTGACTGAGCACTGGCAGGGAGGGCAACAGGGAGCGGGAGGGTCGAATTATTACAACCTACAACTCGCCCCAAAAGTACTGTAGAGAGAGAAGAAGAAAAGAGAGAGAGAGGGAGAGAGAGAGAGAGGAAAGCAGAGAGCCAGAGAGAGAGAGAGGGGGGGATAGAGGAGAGAGAGAGAGAGAGAGGGGGAAAACAGTACCAAAGAGAGAGAGAGGGGAAGAGAGGGAGAGAGTGGAGGGGGAAAAGAAGGAGAGAGAGGAAGAGAGGGAGACACTGGGGAAAAAAAGTTTTTGTTCTTTTCCTTTTTTTTTCCTCCTCTCATCGCCTCCCCCCGTTCTAACCGGGCAACATGGACCAGGGCCCCAGGAGTCCTGCACTGCGGCTCGGGAGAGCAGGTAGGGTGGCACCGGCTCAATTTCACTTTCACGAGCAGTTGAACTGATCTCTTTTACACAGCTGTTGCTTTTGTTTTTGCTCAGGCGAAACTTTCAAATAGAGCTTGTGGAAGTTATCTGGGGCGATCTAAGTTATGAGAAATACTTCTTTTTGAAACTTTTGCGCGGCGTCCTGACTCTTTCGAAGTAGTAAAAAAGTTTTCTGGAGTAGTCCTTTATGGTAAATAATATGGAGGGAAAAAGAGTCGACTTGTTGTCCGTACACTTATCAACATGTTTTATCTTGAGTTTTCGGAGTCATGATGATGAGCTACTGCACTTTTTTTTGCTGTTTAAAAAAAAAATATGAGACTTTAAAAAGGAAAAATATGCCTGGAGACTTTTGCAGTTTAAGATTTATGATCTTTTTTGAAAGTTTAAAATATGGTTTTGATGCCAGTAATTGATTTGTTTAGTCATTATCATTATTAATAAGATTATTAATATCATTTACATGTTGGCACCGTAAGCTGGTATGAAATCATAAAAGGGGTTGAACTTGTTGGTTCGGGGTTGGCACCACATCCTGGCTCAGGTCAGATCCACGTGTTGCTCTGCGCACGGGTCACCTGTGCAAGATGTTGCGCAGTGTGTGTGTCTGTTGACGTGCGTGTGTGTGTGTTTGGCACGGCCAAGAGGGGACACACACAGTTGCTTGCGCACACGTTTGTTCACATGAGTTTAATCACCTTTCACGTGTTGTACGAGAACTGTGACCTTCTTGAGGATTAAACGCTCCTCCAGAGGAGTCCGCGCTCCGGCTCTCTCCTGCATGACTTTATTCAACAGGCTCATCTCGCACAGGCCTATTCATAACACAGCGGGGTGTGCTACAGGAACGGATCCGGCCATCGACCTCGTTATGGCACCCAACGGATACCACATCATTTCATATCGCTGCCCGCTGCGGCTGCATTGATAAAACGTCGTTTGTCATTAAGAGCCGGCGGGCAGGTGATCCTCTCTCACAGGGCTGTTCCCATTACTCCAGGAAGGGAAACAAATCTGCTCTTATGACTCTCTTGTTCGCATGTTACTATGGTGATGCACGCAGATATGTTTTAAGACGTGAAAGGCACTTTTATTAGGGCGCAAAGTGCATATGGCGCAGTTTCTCATGCTCATGTCCACAAAGGAGCCACATCAATAAGTGTGTTCTCCCAATAATGGAAATAAATGAGCTCGCGCCCGGGCCTTCTGTGGGAATAATGCCTGTAAGACAAACGATGCCCCCTTTCTGCAGTCCCTTTTGTGGAGTGGGCCTGACCCCCCGGTAAACGGGGAAAGCAATGGGATTTGTAGCAATTGGATAATAACCTTTTAACCACGGAGGAAATCAGAGTTTAAAGGAGGCCCTCCCCGTGTCGGCGCGTGGAGTCTTTAGGGCCCCGGGGCCTCTACCTACGGCCTCTTCGCTTCCTCTCACTTTAAGATCTACGTGCTCGGGGTGCAAAGGGGAGAGACGTGGATCTAGCGAGGCCCTCCTCTCCTCCCGCCCTGTGGGACGGGGGCCGCCATGTCAGTCCCCGCCTGATGACTACAGAGAGGCAGTGAATTATGTTGAATTAGTATTTTAATAAGGAGACAAAATAAATAAAGGTAGGTAGGTAGGTCTTAAAGAAACCATTTGGGCTTTGATCTTAATGATTTAAATTAAAAACAAAAATACCAACCTCCCCCTTTTAATTCCAATGATAAAGCTCCCACAGAGCCAAGCTGTGATTCCTCGCTCCTTCTCTCTCTTTCCTCGTGTGCAATCACTGATTCAAGTCGTTACCAAAAACGCGAACCAAGCAGACCCACAACCATCTGGGAGAGGTGAGGCCCAACAATCAGCATTCTGAGGTTGAACCCCAAAGAAAAGCGGCGAGAGAGAGAGAGAGAGAGAGAGAGATGGAGGAGAGAGGGGCGAGTTAGAGGGGAGGGTGGGGGGAGAGAGGGAGATGACCTCACATGGCATACACTCCTGCTTCCGCTTTGACCTCAAGTGCCCTACATGCGAGCGAGGTGTGACGTTACGGCCTTATACTTACATTACCATGGAGACCAAGGATAACCGGTAGGTCCGTCTGATCAGGCCGAGGGACCGAGTCCCCGACGGCTCTCTCTCTCTCTCTCTCTCTCTCTCTCTCTCTCTCTCTCTCTCTCTCTCTCTCTCTTCACTCCATATATTTTATTTATCAGCTACGACTTTTTAAAAATAAATAAATAAATAAATATATATATATATATATTAGAAGCGAACGAAAACTTAAGAGGAGATACGGAAGCTTTCTCATTATGTTTACAGTCAGCCGGCGTGTAATAAACGAGCTGGTGGAGTTAACATGCGCTATTAATTTTTCATTGCTTTTTCGTTTCGAGGCTCGGGCGCAAAAAAATAAATAAATAAAATAAAAAAAAAGAAAGAAGCAAAGCAAAACAGCAGAAGCCTTCCTGGTGGATGGAGGGGGGGGGGGGAGAGAGAGAGAGGGCGCTCATAAACAACAACATTGTCTCCAATTTGCCTCCAAATGATTATCACAACAACTCCACCGCATTCTTACTAATGTTTCAGAAAAAGTATCCGCACCCCTTTCTCCCCCCCCCTCCCCCCCTCCCCATTCTCCAGCACTGGAGAGGTAATGAAATATGGTAATAGCTTTGGACCCCCGGATTAAAGTCGTCCTACCCTGATGGAAGTTTTTTTTTTTTTTTTTCCTCCAAAATTTCCAACCCCTAAAGCAACAACAATTTGTATACATGATTGATTGTGTTTTGGATTCTTTTTTTTTTTTTTAATTGCTTATGTATTTAATTTGCAAATCGGAGAGACAAGGGCGGCTGCGGTTAACTTCTTGTGTGGAGATGGAACGCGCTCTAGTCTGGATTTCAACAAATACAAATAAATAAATAAATAAAAAAAAACAGGCTGCGGAGGGAGGGAGAGCGAGCACCATGCAAAACAGAAAATAAAACAATATATAAAAAATAAAAGGTCCGAAATAGCATATCGTTGTGCTTTTGTAACCCTGTTTGGAGACACCCGAAATAAAATACTCGTTTCATTCCAAAAATGAAAAGGAAAGGCATACAGAAAAGAAGGCAAGATAACTCTAAATATAGGAAGATGTATATTGTAACATGTATATATATATATATATATATATATATATATATATATATATATATATATATAAATATATAAAAAGAAAATAGCCGACATATATCCCTTTTCTCTCGCAGCAGTGTTCGCTTACTTTAGCTCCTTGCCTTTATTTGGGGCCTAAATGGTGATGTGGCCCTGGTCTTTGGTACACGATCCAAGTCTGAATATCATATTTCAATTTCTTTCAATGTATTCTGCTTTATTTGTGTTTCGGTTTATCGTTTAAAAAAAATATATATAACAAAGAATCAACGTGCTGTCTGTCAGATTTGTGCATGAGGCCCTAAATCACGAATCCTCAGTGAAGAGATGTGAAACATGAATGAGGATTAGCACTTTAACGTCACTGGGATTATATACGTGGATTCAGTGAAGATTTATGAAGCCATGTTTGTGGTTTGAGAGGCAGAGTGGTTTATTTGACAGATCACAATCAAATCACAGAGAAAGTGATCCCGCGCGGGCCTGCAGTGCTTTCACGTGTCCGGCTCGGTTTATGGGTGACCCTTATCGGCCTGCTCCGAAGACTTTTTAAGGTCAAGTTTTGTCGATTGTAAAAAGTTTTCCCTTATATATATATATATTATTTTTTTTGGGTTGATTTTGCGCGCGTGTGTATCTGCGTGCACGCGCTCGGGCACGTTTCCCAAAAGGTTGAACGCCCCCTCGTGGTTCGGCTGCTCCACTGAAGAGAGAAGAGAAGAGAGAGAGAGAGAGAGAGAGAGAGAGAGAGGGAGCAATGCCCAAAGAAAACCTCTCACTCTCTGGCTAAATTATTTTTTTTTTAACAAAAAACAATAACTAAAGGAAAAAAGAAGAAGAGGAGGAAGACATGTATTTTTAAGTCGCATGTTATGGAAAACAATCATTCAAAGCAAGAAATCTACAAATACAAAATGATAAATGGAACAGCCTGAATAACATCACGCGTTGACCTTTTCAGCTGCATCGCCTTGAGCTACATCAAACATGTAACACCATGAGAGCGAGGCCTTATTGTTGTTGCTCTTTAACGACCAAGGCTTCCGACATGATGCACGCTGATGCATATACAACAATAATACCATTAAAAGACACCTAATAGTCGGCGTGTAGCTCTAATGTGTCCAATCGGAGGCTCGTGCGAGGACCTGGAATGATTAAATGTCGAGAAAACAGGGAAAGAAGGGGGAAATAACACTTTTTAATTTGGCTCATGCTTTAGGCTATTTGTGTGTTTAATATTACAGGGGCGAGGCTGAGCTGTGCCCTCTCAAATCAGGTGGGACGACCACGTAATGAATCCCCCCCCCCCCCCCTCTCTCTCTCTCTCTCTCTCTCTCTCTCTCTGTCTCTCTCTCAGTTTGGAGTAGCTCGCCAATTGCATTTCATTAGAAAAATCCGCTTTTCGATGCGCAATCAATTAGGTAATGAGCGGGAATGCATGTTTCATATGTTTTTCTCTCGATTCTCCCCGAGCTACAGATTTATAACATTGTGTGGGAGGAGGGCTGTCTCCACAACACCTGACAGCTCTGCAGGCCCGAGAAGGTAGTTAAAGGAGCAGGAGGACCTTTAAAAGATGCCTCTCTGCTCCTCTTTTCCCCCTCTTCTTCTTCTTCTTCTTCTTCTTCTTCTTCTTCTTCTTCTTCTTCTTCTTCTTCTTCTTCTTCTTCCATATAATACAGAAAGAGGGACACTTCCTGCTAAAGTTCCCCGAGCCTTCTCTCTCCTGCAAAGCCTTTGCTGTAACTAAGCCACGTTTTCTTAGTAAAACTCAATTAATTAGCCGTTTAATATTGACATGAATAAATCCAGCGCAAACGGGTATAAAGGCATTAAGGTCCTTTTTTTTTTTTTTTTTTTTTTTTTTTTTTTTTTTTTTTTTCACTTCGTTAATTGAAATTAAACATATGATCATTTACTCCACGAGCCTCCTGCGTCGCTTCACCGCAGCCTCCCCATTGGCGGACGGGCGATGCACGCGCGGGGCGTCATTGGCCCACGGGATTCCAGGCAGCCAATAGGCGCGCTCCCCCCCCCCCCCAGCCTCCGCCCACTTCTGCTTTAGAGCGCTCTCGGTGACGTGTGTGTGTGTGTGGGGGGGGGCGGCACAACGCGTCGTGATTGGCTGCCGCCGCCGTGAGTGACGGGCAGCTGGGCCGGCGCGCGTGGCTTAGGGTTCCAGGGGTTTGGGAGCGCGGGCGCTGTCCGCACGAGAGCAGGTCCTGAAACGCGGCGTGCCGCCCCACCGTTGACCCGCTGCAGCGCCGGCAGCTCCGTCCTCTCCGCGCCGTCCTCGTCCGCACACAGCTGCTCTGAGCCGGATAGAACTAGAGCGCTAACACCCTTCTTGAGTTGTTTTTGGAGACAGGGCTGTGTTTCCCGTCCAGCGCAAGAAAGACACGCGAAACTCACACAGAGAGCGCGCGGGAGTCACACAGGTCTGTGCAGCGAGACTGAGAGAGAGAGAGAGAGAGAGAGAGAGAGAGAGAGAGGGGGAGATAACAGAGAGACCGAGAGCTGCCTTTCCTTCACACTCACAGGATAACAACTCCAAAGCTTTTTCTTTCTCTAACCAGAGAGTTCTTATATAGATTATTATATATTTTTATTTCCCCCCCCCGCTGCGCAATTTTCTGTATTTTCTTTCTTATTTTTTTTTTTTTGATTGAATGGTTTTCTTCTTCTTCTTCTGGCCCCGGTGGATACGAGACTTCAGGATGTGAGCAGTCATCCGCTCTCACTCGCGCTACTGACGGGAGGTTATCAAGTGTTCACGTGCAAGCGACCCGCCGAGGACGATTTCTGAAGAAGAAGAAGAAGAAGAATGCGCTGGAAGAAAGACATGACCGTGGATCTGTAAAGAATATACCTTTTTTTTTCTTTTTTTTTTTTTTCAAATTTTTCGAAAAGGGTTTCTTTTTTTTTTTTTTTTTTAATTAAATATTTTAACAGACTTAAAGGAGAAAGTTCACCCCCACCACCCCTCCTCCTCCTCCCTCCTCCTCCTCCTCCTCCTCCTCCTCCTCTCAACCGGCTAAGTCGCAGTTCAGGGGTCACGGCCAGCGGAGCGAGAAGAAGAGGAAAGGGAGGGAGGCTACTTTGTTTGCTCTCCATCATTTTTTATTTATTTATTTATTTATTTTTTGGGGGGGGCAAAAAATTCTAAACTTTGAATGTGTGTGCCGTGTGGACTGAGGCGGCTCGGCGCGGACGGGCAGCGGAGGGAATGAGCTCCGTCGCTGTCGTTCCCCTCCTCTCAGAACAGACCCGCTGCGGTGTCCCGTCCCCATGGGGAGGGAGCCCGGCTCTGGTTACCATTCTTGACGCCATTTCTTTGCCTCCTTCCACCTGAAGAAGAAAAAAAAAAATCTTTCTAAATCTTTTTTTTTTTTTTTTTTTTAAATATCTTTATTTTTTATTTTTTACTAGCCCGAGTCAAAGTACAGCCTGTGACACGTTGTCCACCGATTCGTATTTTTGTTTTTAAATTAGGAAAACCGAATACTGAAGGGAACTGGTGGCCCTTTCCATTTACTGGAGGTCACGGTGTGTCAGTAAAGTGGCCGACTGAAGCGGGGGCGTCCGGCTGGTATTTTTTAAGACCCCCCCCCCCCCCCCCCTCACACCGCACCAGGGGCCCTGCAGCCCTCCACCTTAACGATGGAGATC
>NC_072457.1:19710834-19740834 GCF_027596085.1 Anoplopoma fimbria | reverse complement strand
ATAATCACGTATTGTGATGGTAATGGTGGCGTGTTGAATACTGAGCAGGCGAGGCCGTGGCCTATACCTTGGTGATCGACTCATGAGTTAAATGAGAACCACGTTTTCTACATTAAAACAAAAACACACAATCTTTTTCCCCCAAACACTGTCCACTAAATAAAACGAAAGTGTAGCAGTTTTATTTTGAAGTGCCCTCATTCAACTCTTATTTTTTAAATCAAAATGGGTTTTTTTCTTCTTACGGGAATCTCTGTAAAACGGACTTCTTTTGATATTAGAAAGCTTTTATTAATCCACCCGTTCATTTACTTGATTCCCTGACTCACACAGAATATTAATCATTCCACCTTTCAGGAAGAAAGAAATAATAATAGCTCTACACGTCCTTAAAAAAACGCCTGGCTGGCACATCTCACAGATCTATTTGACTGTTTGCTCAAGGAAATGTGCTTCATCTGTATTCTTACGGGGCAACTTTCCATACAGGTTTTCAGCCAAAAGTAATTTCTAGTTCCCTTTTCTTTCTTTTTTTTTCTTCCGAGAGACACAGAGAGAGGTAAAGAACCGGCAGCGTGTTGTTGCGATTTCTCTCTTTTGCTTTATTTTTGAGCCGTCAGGCCGTGACGAGGCAGATGAGAGATGAGAGAGGGAGGGAGGAACGCAGAGAGACAGAGAGCTTAATGGACTTTATTTTCTGGATGGGGGAGCTCGAATATATTCTGCTTTATCTCAGTTTTTTTTCCTCCTGGAAACAGTGAATCAATCACACATTTAAGGAGGTGCTGGGCTTTTTTTTAGCCAACTCCTTTAAAGGGTAAATAAATAAAAAAATGCAACATGGGGGCTGCATAATGACCCCGGGTCCCCTGGCTGTCTCTGTCCCTCTCTCATCCTGTTTTTTTTTGCCGGGATGAAAACTAAGCTCTAGATGCCTCTGGAGACTCAGCTTTTACAGAAACACCTTTAAAAGCCAAGACCCCCCCCTCATTTGGGAGAATCTTTGTATCTAATTTGCAACAAAACCTCAGGAGCTGGCCAACCTTGATTGAATTTCCCGGAGCGAGTGGTTAATTTGTTTGGTCAGTGTGAGGAATGGCTGGACCTCCCTCACTAAACCCACACAGCTGTGAGGGAACATCAGCCTTGCATTCTTATGTCAGGTGGCACATTAAGAAAATGCATTTTATGTAGTTCGGGGATTATAGTCCTCCCCCCAAAAATGCAAAGCCGTTTCTGGCAACTTTCCCCTGGATTAATGTTAAAAACTGCAAGATCTAGTTCAGTCCAGGCCATCACCATTTCTCACCAGCTGTGTAAAAACATGGCATAAAGTCTGTAATTTAGAGAATTACGCCTCAGTGGCCGATAAACAAATGCCTCTATAGAATGTGTAAGTTATTGCGTTTTGCCCCTATCAGTGTATTTATGGGCTTGGGGAGAAAAAATAAATTTCAAACACATAATCCCCATCACCCACCCCGAGGATGGTGAGAGTCTGAACGTCTAATGCCAACAGTAAATACACTGATAAGTGAATAAATAGTTATCTGGACGTTTTTTTTGTAGGTCACAAGTCATTCCTCTCCATCTCTTTACAAAGCAGGGCGTATTTCATGCCCCGGCCCAGATAGGACGGGTGAAAGGAACCATTTCATTTACTCTTATCTGAGAGAGAGAGAGGGGGGAGGAAGAGAGAGAGAGGGGGGGTGTCTTCTCTGCAAGATACCTGTGGTGAGGAGGGCGTATGCACAGTCGGCTTCTATAAACGACCCCGCCAAGAGAAAGAAAAAAAATCTGTGCTTTTATTCATGGCAAGGTTTTCGGGACGTGATAATAAGAAGAGGAGGAAGGGAAGAATGCCTTCGCACTTGTACAAAACATTCACAGAGAACGAGTGTGTGTGTGTGTGTGTGTGTGTGTGTGTGTGTGTGTGTGTGTGTGTGTGTGTGTGTGTGTGTGTGTGTGTGTGTGTGTGTGTGTGTTCAGGATTTCTGTCCATGTAGGTCAGCGGGCTCGTTCTTGCTTTTATGAACGTCTGAAAGTGAGTGTGTACGTGTGTGTGTATGTGTGTGTGTAAGTTTTCTCTTCTACGTCTCAACACCAAGTGGGACATTACAGTTAGGATTTCCGGTAAAATCCCAGGATTAGAAATAAAACAACAGCAGTGGGGTTCAGGTGCTGACCCTGAACGACAACATTCAAGAACCTTCCGATCATCTCTCTGCTATAACAAAGGGATAAAATGTCCCAAAATATGTAAAAAAGAAAATTAAGATCCACACTACAATCCAGATTGTGAAGCCCTTTGAGCCATGTTTGAGATCTGTGATTTTGGGCCATAAATAAGCCCTGGCCCAGGAGCTGCTTAGGTTATCTGTTTACATTGAAAGCAAGCCCCTAACTCATCATCATAATATAATATTACTGATCTCTGTTTAATATTACTTCAAACCGGCAGATGTAGTACAAGACAGTTTCCTGGGTGTGTGCTCCAAATTCCCTTCGACCGAATCCAGTAAACCAAAAAATGTGGTCAATTCCCAGTGAAGGCCCATCTTCATTCAGGGATGACCTATAGTGCTGCCCAGAATTATTCACACATCAAAATCCCTAAAAAAAAAAACACCGCTCAAAAAGGTCGTCACAGTTGATTTTACTGAAGAGGAAATGTTTAGTGATTCATAAAGTTAGGACACTTCTGAGAGATAGTTTTTAAAGGAAAGAACAACAAGTCCAAATCAAACCTACAGAGGTCCTGACTTTTACTCCGTACGGGTCAAGCTCGAAAAAACGCACGATACTACATTTCCCACAATGCATAAGTGTCTGGGATTACTGACAGGGTTATTTTATCAAGACTTGACGAAGCTCCTCCAGAGCTTCAAAACACGAGTGTTATTACTTGCTAGTTGTACTCCTGCATGATGAATACACAGATTTGTATGTGTAAATGCGTCCCTCTAATCCACCTGTCCCAACAAAGCCATGCCAAAACAAATCAGAAAAATCCAAACACATATCCTGTAATTGAGTGGACTGCTCCTTTAATTGAACAGCTTTTGATACAGCTGATGTGAACATATTGTCTTTAACGTTCATGCTGGCTGTTCCATTTAGACTTTTAGCACAGCTTTTGCGGACACTGCATGAAATATGACTGCGTCTACACATTGGTGTCTTTTGTAAAGAACGATTGCTTTTTCAAACCGCGCTGTCTGAGGCAGGCATCTGCATAATGAGGCTTCTTCTATCTCCAGAAAATAAAGCAGTGAGGGAGACAGTGACCCGGCGCGTCCCGCCGCTTGGAAGCAGCTCTGTTCGATTTCACAGAGCGTGTAGAGAGTGTAGACTTCACACTTTATGTGTGGATGTGTTTCTGTTTGAGCTGGAGGAGTGTGTGCATGTGTTTGTTTGTGTTTCTTTATTTTATGCTGATGGAAGGAAGGAGAGGACGGGGGCACAGGTTCAGGGGACAGCTTTGTGTTTAAGGGGGTATCCCTGCTGGGGTAATGTGTTTAAAATCTATTACCCCCACAGCTAGGATTAGTGTGTGTGTGTGTGTGTGTGTGTGTGTGTGTGTGTGTGTGTGTGTGTGTGTGTGTGTGTGTGTGTGTGTGTGTGTGTGTGTGTGTGTGTGTGTGTGTGTGTTTCCCCTAAAGACGTAATCACTATGGTAATACAAAAGCCAGTGGATTATGTGGCAAAAAAATAAATAATCTGGTTGATTTACACTCTGCCTTTGGTGAGATACATACATGTACAGTAAATACACACACTATTGGGGAGCGGGGGAGAGAGCGTATGGATCCCACTACTGCTGACTTATTATATCATTACATGTTATATTGTCTGAAACGGCGGTTAGCATTGTCGTCGCTCAGCAAGAGGCCCCTGCAGGTTCAGATCGGTCGGCTGTTTGTAGCCTTTCAACGGAGAGAGAGTTAACAGAGGTGTGAATGAGTGAACCTGCCCCTCCTCAGGTGCATGATGGGATAGGCTCCCGGACTGGTGCTCCACAATTAGTTGGTTAGTCCATTAGTCGATTGGCATCCTATTAAAAAATAATCAATTTAGTACTCTGTAAGCAAAAATGCCAGTAATCCTCTGGTTTCAGCTTCTCCGACATGACCATCGGTCATCCCTGATAGTCTGAGCATCTTTGCGTTTTGGGCTGTCCATCAGACAAAACAAGATATTTAAAGGCGTCATATTGGAACCTTTTTTTCCCCGTTATATTCTGACTTGTAAACTATATGGATGCAAACTACATCCCAGGTTTTACTTTGCTCTAGAGCTGGGCCATAATGCAATATGATTATTTATTTTTCAAAGGAATCGTATTACGATGAAATCATGTACCGAAATATTGGGATGTGCAACTAAGTCGTCCAAACAGGTCAAATTTCTCAGAAATTC
Organism: Anoplopoma fimbria; assembly: GCF_027596085.1. Classification (NCBI taxonomy): domain Eukaryota; kingdom Metazoa; phylum Chordata; class Actinopteri; order Perciformes; family Anoplopomatidae; genus Anoplopoma; species Anoplopoma fimbria. Next base: position 19,736,415 of record NC_072457.1, on the reverse strand, counting down.
TCATAATTTTTGCACTAAAGTTTCAATGGAATGAGAAAATACTGAGTTATTTTCATCCCGCGTGTATTTAATTCACACAGGAGTATACAAAACCAACTATTTATTTATTGAATTACCAGAAAACGCGCTAAATGGTGACATTGTTATCGGGATATGAACGACCTATGTGGTGATGAGAGTATTTCGGCAGTATCCTCGCCGCTCTTTTGCTCCAATTCGCACCCGATTTCTACTTTCTGTTCCTTTAAATATGTCAATCAAAATACAAGTTTGTCAGATGAATTATCAGGTGGCTATAGATTTTCTAGGTCTGATAGTTACAATAGCAGAAGAGCGATGGATTCAAACAGTTCAATAACTATGAACAGAATGATATAAAGGTTCAGCTTGTCTCCTTTTTCTATTCTATACCAGTCCTTTTCTCTTTCATTTAATTCCTTGGGGGGGATGTTATCCTTAAATAAAGGGGCCAGTCGGTCAATAATGAATCCCCTCATTTACTGAAGATCTAAGCTCACTCTGCCCCGCTTGAAAATGGGCAGAGCTTGCACTTTGGAACAGTCAAACTGGTACTATTGTGCTGAGCTAGATAAATCAGTGGCAGGGAGAGAAATCACATGGATTTGAGATATTAAATTTAATCCAGCAGGAGTGGGATACTAGTCCAGAGAGCGTGGCTCTAGCCCATTATAGTTTTAACCAAACCTCATAAAGAATGATAACATTATGCACACACACAGAAAGCACCTCCATCGGCAAAGTAAGAGACTTTGTGTGTTTACATTTTCAGCTGAGCAGATGTGCTTCAACTTTCACTACGTTTTTTAATGTGAGCGTCCAGCTCCATCCACCGTTGTCGCACAGAAACAAGCTGTTAATGGCAGGAAGACAACATGGTGTTTGTTTTTGGTTGACTTTTGTCTCCCAACCCGGGAGAGTTGAATCCACAAGGGTGAGAACAGGCAGCGAGCGAGTCTGATCAAATGCCGAGGCTTTTAATCCAGACTGGAATGTGGCCATTGGATGTGATGCTTATGTCAACATCGCGGATAAATGGCCGTCTGAACGGCCTTTTGTGGCAGTCTGTCTCTTTAAGATCATGTCGGAAAAGCAGGAGTTTGGGAAATCTCTGTTGCTTTTTACCCAAAAAAGTAATTAGAGTAAAGACGAGGCCTCGGACACTAACGATGCAGTAAATCTAGAAGTTTTTGTCATCACTGATATTATCTGTAAGGTCACACTCGTCCAGGCCTTCATTTTGTCACTCACATTCAAATAACTTTATCTTTGTCTTATTTCACTGCCTGTAACCTAATTCAAACCTAGGCGGCCATAGCACCCCTCTCTCCCTCGCTCATCCTTGACCTTGTTTTGACGTGTCTTCCACTCTCTTCTCTCTTTCGGCCTCTCTTTTCCAGGACACGGCGGGGTGAACCAGCTCGGAGGCGTGTTTGTAAACGGCAGGCCCCTCCCGGACGTGGTCAGGCAGCGAATAGTGGAACTGGCCCACCAAGGGGTCCGGCCCTGCGACATCTCGCGCCAGCTGCGAGTCAGCCACGGGTGTGTCAGCAAGATACTGGGCAGGTAAACGTGGGCCGAGGTTTATTAAAGCGTTGGTTTCTCGGTTTGACGCCATCTTTTTTTTCAACACTTTCAGTGCCAAACTGAAGCCCCTGTAAGGTCACGCTGACTCATTTGGTGTCCATTCTGCCATTTCTTTGACTCCCTCAGCATGAGCAAGCTGCATTCTGACCGCCGTCTGCTCACTCGCTGCTTCTCCTTCCTGATTTCTTTCTTTTTGCCCCTTTAAACTTCCTCTCTTACCTCCTATCCTGTATTTCTCTCCCGACCCCTCTCAATATTTCTGTGTCTCTCCACTACACCTCCCTCCCTTTTCTCTCTCTCTCTCTCTCTCTCTCTCTCTCTCTCTCTCCCGTTCTCTCTCTCTCTGCCTTTTCAAAGCTAAAATTCGAGACCAAATCCCTGCTCGTTCCGTCCCCCAGAGAAGAAAGGGGCACAAAAGGGAAAAAGATTCATCACTTTTTGGGAATTAGCATCAAAATGAAAGTGGCACCATATTTCTGAAACCCCCCCCACAAAAAAAGAAGTGAGATGGAGAAAGGGAGAAAGACAAGAACACAATCAAAAAGGAAAAAGGCATGTTAAAGAGGAAGAGTGTAGGGGGGGGGAAAGGGGTGAGAGACAGAGAGACCATTTGAGGGGACGGAGGGGAAGGATTAGCTACAGCGACCCTCAGCTATATCAAAAAAATGTGTTGCTCATTGTTCTCCCTTGCCTCTCTCTCTCTCTCTCTCTCTCTCTCTCTCTCTCTCTCTCTCTCTCCTCTCTCTCCCCCTGTCCTGGCCGTTCAACTCACTGAAGCGTTACCGGGAAGGGGGAGGAGGAGGAGAGGGGATCGAGGGATGGAAGGAGGGAGGGAGGGTTGTTTTATCCTCTCCTCTCTGTCTCTCTGGTGCCAGCAGAACAAAAAACAGCAACTCTTCCACGTGTGTGTGTGTGTGTGTGTGTGTGTGTGTGTGTGTGTGTGTGTGTGCGTGTGTGTGTGTGTGTGTGTGTGTGTGTCAGCTCATCGTTGTGAGGATATCAATAACCACGCTCGTTTATTCAACGATGATTCCGCTGTGAATAATTTAAATAGTTTTCCATTTGGAAATAGATTTTTTATTTTTATTGTTTTTTATTTTTTTCTCCTTTAGCTTTGTTTATACTCCAGCTGTGGATAGTCAAATTGTGCAACACACACACACACACACACACACACACACACACACACACACACACACACACACACACACACACACACACACACACACACACACACACACGCACACATAAAAACACAAAGAGAGACAAGGAAGTGCACATTTACACGAGCACACATCCTCACGGAAGGGATAACTCGTACAGCGGTGGAGAGACAGAGAGAGAGAGAGAGAGAGAGAGAAAGAGAGAGAGAGCAGGTTTAAGACTGACTGACAGCTTGCATCCACACACAGCATCCCCCTCTCCCTGCAAGCTGTGTAGCGCATTTGCTGTCCTCCCACCCCCCACCACCCCTACTGCACCCCATGCCCCTTCTGCATGCAAATACATTCATGAAATAGCCATGGTGGACACGAAACGCCTGAATATCTGTGTGTGTGTGTGTGTGTGTGTGTGTGTGTGTGTGTGTGTGTGTGTGTGTGTGTGTGTGTGTGTGTGTGTGTGTGTGTGTGTGTGTGTGTGTGTGTGCCACCCTCTTCTCTGTCACGATGTGAAACTGCCATTGAAAAAATGGCACGAGTCAGACATCATGAATATTTTTTTGGCGTCACGTTCAGTTTAACTGTTATCCAACTGTTTGTTCTGATGACCGCGAGGAGGTCGGGTTCACGTGTAATAAGTAGAGGTGGGACTGCAACATATTGAATTGTCGGATTTGTAGTTTTATTGACATGACGTCAAAATTTTGACTTCATGGCAATGACTGTTTTCTCTGTTGGTCTGTGAAAAGCACAAGGCGTAAACTGTTTGTTTTTAGTCTCTCTCCGCGATTTGAGGTTTACAATAATTACAGGAATTGAATACAACGTATGTTAGTGCCTGGTAAAAAAATCATTTTCTAAGTCTGAGGGGTTGAAGATGTCTTTTGCAGGGAACACCGAAGCAAAGAAAATCAAAATGTCTTGAAAACTAAAAGGCCAAAAAGAGGGGGACAGCAAAGACAAATAGAGTCCTTTACCATCAAATTAACAAAAGTCCTTAATGTGGCAAGCGTCATAAGTGTCCCATCCAAGCATTGGCATAATATCTTGATGCATTTGTAATATTTGCAATATTTCTTTGTCTTCGTCAGGTACGTAGTCACGCCGACGGCGCTCTTTTCCTAAAACCACATGACGGAGTGGTTTATGTTGCCTAAACATAACTTCCTGTCAAGATGGAAGCTTATATTTAAAAAGAGTGACCAAGCTGAGTTATTTGAAGGATCCATGTGTATGAAAGGGTTTTAGGACGTTTTTTTCCTGTCGATCCTGGCTGCGAAGTGATCCCTTGTGAATGTTGGCGATAAAATCTACTGCTCTCTGCAAAAACCCATTGTGATGTTCAACAGAAGCTTATCTGAGGATCCAGCTGTCTGAGTCAAGTGGATGTCTTAAACTTTTGCTGTGAAACACTATATGTTTCCTACTTGATTCAACCAAATCAGACTCATATTAGCTTCAGCTGAATTTAAGATTTCTTTGTTTTTGACCACGGCAAGCTCTGTAGATTTTGCATCACACATGACCTCACTTCACTTTGTGAGTACTGACAGTGAGAATGTGAACTGTCCTCCCAGAAATGCGACGCGAGGCGGGAAGGGTCGTTCTTTTTCAAGATCAGGTGCTAACGGAGGAGGAGGGTGAGGGACATGGGGGGCCAGAGAGACAAGGACTGCTTTTTGAAGCGTTTTTAAATCAAAGCCAGAGAGAAGTCCTGACTCAAGCGGGAAAGTGGTTCATGTGCTGAGGAGCTGAGACTTTAAAGGGTTAGGGGACAGAAAACCACAGACAAATGAGTTGAAATTAAAACCGACATTACTAACCATGTAACCTTTTCTTATATATGGGGACTGGATCACTTTTGCACAACCATCTGCATTGATAAGAAATGTCAAAATAAGAACAACATCAATTAAATGAGTAACACTGTCAGTAATGTAGAAACGTCTTAGCCTCATGATTCTTACATGTTCTCTTTTTTTATTCCATTTTGGGTCTTTGAGAAGAAACATTCTTCCAGTTTGAATTCGTGACCAACACAAGCCTCTCCTGCGCTCTGGTTTTGCAGGTACTACGAGACGGGCAGCATCCGCCCCGGGGTGATCGGGGGATCCAAACCAAAGGTTGCTACTCCCAAAGTGGTCGACAAGATCGCCGATTACAAACGCCAAAACCCCACCATGTTTGCCTGGGAGATCCGGGACCGGCTGCTGGCCGAGAGAGTCTGCGACAACGACAGCGTCCCCAGCGTCAGCTCCATCAACAGGTATACGTTCTGTTTGAGTATCAATCCGCAGCAACAGGTACCGAGAGTAGGTAGAGCTCAGAGGAGTATAATACGCTGTGTTTTATGTGTGTGTGTGTGTGTGTGTGTGTGTGTGTAAAAGAGAATGGCAAAGAGGCCCCAGTCTCCATATGTATGAAGTGGCTGCAGCTCAGTGGTTCAACACGATGGTACAATGACAACCCTTTCCCCTGAGCATAGAGGCAGAAAGAGAGAGAGAGAAAGAGAGAGGGAGAAAGAGAGAAAGAGGGAGGGATGGTGAAATAAGAGAGAGAAGCAGTGAGCAAAGGAGGCGGACAAAAGAGAAGGAAGGTGTGCGAGAAAAAGGACGGAGGCGGACACAAAAGGAAAGGAGAGAAAGGGAGAGGGAAGGAGAGGAGAGGACACGAGAGGAGAGGAAAAAGGGGGAGGAAAGGGGAAAAAAGGAAAGGAAAGAGGAAGGAAAAAGGCTTGCATGAGCAGCCAAGCAGGAAGTGTGAGGCCCCTCTGCCATGTCAGCCTGCCTCAGCCACTTCACACACACACACACACACACACACACACACACACACACACACCGTTTAGCTCCCACGATGGTCATGTTCTCTCTGTCAGTCAGAATCCTCACACTCACACACACACACACACACACACACACACACACACACACACACACACACACACACACACACACACACACACACACACACACACACACACACACACACACTAATATCTCCTCTCTCTTCTCATCCTACAGGATCATTCGGACAAAGGTGCAGCAGCCGCCCGGCCAAACCGGCTCAGTGTCGGCTCACAACTTAGGTAGGTCGGCCGATACAAAATCCCGTTTCCTACTGTTAAAGCACATCTGAAGAGGGCGGCCGTTGGTGTGTGAATCTCTCAGTAGCCTGAGTGCAGCGTGCGGAACCAAAGAAACCTATTTAAAATTCCGGACCTTAACCCGGAGTGAAACGTTCCTGTGCTACGAATGTCTTTTGCTTGAATGTTTTAATCAGGATGAGGAGTGAAGTAAAGGTAGATACTGTAACGGGAGGTAGAGTGTGTTTGGTAAACTGAGGGTTAATAAACTCTTAAAGCTGAGAGTTGACAGCTTAATGCCCATAAAACAAGTAGCATAAGCACTGAAATGTCTGCTAACGGGGATCATGATTGAGTATTTACGGTACCATCCCAAGTTCTCGTTCACAGCAAGGTTGGATTATTAACCCGGACAAAGTGTGAAACTGCCCTGAGGCCCCAAATCGGGGGGCTACAAAGGCCCACATTTATTATGTGTCTTTTGGTGTGTGTTCATTGGATTAATTGCACATTGTTCGGGAATATGGACCACGCAATGAATGCCAAATGTCAGAGGCCTCAAAATATGACTGATCATGTCTCGCGTCTTCTGCCTTTTCCTAAATGAGAACCAAATGACCGAAAACGAAAGATTTCTCTTTTTTGGGTTAATTCGACTTTGTTTTATTTTGCCAATTTAAGGTGGATTGCAAAGACGTTTGATTAGATAAGCATAAAGACAGAGGTTTGGACGAGTGAAATTAATATTCTTGATCAAAGGACCCTTGACTCATTAACGCGGTTTGACTGTTCATTTGTAGTTTTCTAATCACGTTACAGACTAAAGCAATATATCGCTTACAGCTATGACTGAAACGTTATTTCCCTCTACTCGATGAATATCTCAGGGCACAAATAAATATGAGCCTCCCTCCCTCCCTCCCTCCCTCCCCCCTCTCTCTTTCTCTCTCTCCCTCACTTCGCCCTGCAGTGGATTGTGTTTCGGTGTCTCTCATATCTTCATAATCGCACATTGTCTATTAATCTAAATTAATTTCACACACCCTGCTCCCTGACTCCTGCCTTTTACACACATTTAGCAGTCTCACACACACACACACACACACACACACACACACACACACACACACACACACACACACACACACACACACACACACACACACACACATACACACCTAGATGCACCCAGACACACACACGCACACAAGCACGCTTACAGATTACACAGATAAATGGGTCCCACTCCCAGGCGGAAAATTGAACATTTGGATTTGCGGAATAAAAGCGTTACGTCTGATAAAAAAAAAAAAAAAAAAAAGAGTGAAAAGAAAGAGAAAGGAAAATCAGATAATTGAAGTGCTAAATCAAGTGATGGGAAAAGGAGGGATATGCATTCATTATACTCTCCTTGTCGTTAGCGAAGGAGTAACGGCTGGTAGGGACCTTGATCCCCGGTTTATCGGGTGTTTTTTTCTTCTTTTTTTGTATTCCCTTTTCGGTCTTGTCTTTCTGTGTTTGGGGGGTCTGCTGGGAGAGAGGATTAGGATGTCTGTCTCCACACCTTTCTGTCCCTCCTGGGATACCATACTGTCACTCAACCCCATGTCCGCTTACAGGTTCACAGATAAGGGACCAAGGAATGAGTGACTGTATGTTTTGGTGTGTGCGTGTGTTTGTGTCAGTCTGCAGAATGTGTGTGTGTGTGTGTGTGTCAATGAAGCGGTGAAAAGTATGTCGCTTTGTCGCCCGGCAAGGAACTTGTCTCCCTTGGGGGGGGGGGAGAGATTAGAGGGAGAGACAACAACGGGTAAAACACAGACAGACTCCTGTCCTTTGTGGCTTTTGTTTTTTTTCTCAAGCCTCAATTTGGTCTGTATGGCTGAGTAAAAGTTTTAGAGGATGAAAGTGCGTCTTTGTTGAGTTTAGGGAGAGAAATATTAGATACCACACATTTCTTTGTGTGTGAGAGTGTCTTAACTAACTGAATCAAGAAATGTGAGTGCTGCACTAAAGTAAAAAGAACAATAAATGCTTCAGAAGTCGTATTGGTAATTTCAGTGAACAACGGCTACAAGGTTCTGGGTCACTCAGGGTCATGCAGTAGGATTTTATTCATCTGTTTAACATCATATAATGAAAATACTCTTTTCTTTAAGATGCTTTTAAATAACACATATGAAGAATACAATAGTGCTATATATCCTTCAACAAAAGCTGACCCAGTTTATCTTGGCTGCAATACTATAAATTACAATCTGGAAGATTAATGTTATTTGAAACATGGCTATTTGTTTTACTTTATTGCATCTTCATTTACTCTGGAATACTAATAGAAATATGCTTACTTTTACTGGATTAATATTCCTTAGCTTCTTTGAAAGGAGACCAGATATATGCATATAAGCCTTATGGTTGAGGAGCTATGCCTGATACAATTTGGTACCTGATATTATTCTTATTTTATGGAGGTTAAAGTGTGATATAATATAAAAGGATAGGGCATAATTCTTCTACCTTGCTCCTCTTTATCTCCAATACATAATTGTATTGTCATGTGGTCTGTTTTACAGCGACGTCCGTGGCGGCCACACAAGTTTCAGCAGTGACCAGCGACTCAGCGGGCTCGTCATACTCCATCAGTGGCATTCTGGGTATCAGCTCAGCCGCCGACGTGGGCAAGAGGAAGAGGGACGAAGGTGAGCAAAAAGAATATGTGTGTAGCTGTTAACCTCGCCTGCCTGCGTCATTGTAGTTTTATTTTTTTAATGGTAATGGAATTCCTCAAGTGCACTTATATATACACACAACATATATAAACGATGCGTACAGCCTCAGGACCCCCTCCGTTCCATCACAACACGGAGAGCACAGATGGAAAGAACCTCAGATCAATGACAGATGTGTGTGAGTGCGTGTGCAGGTGCAGTATGGGAGTTCTAAACCAAACATCTTCATTCAGAAACCCCATATTTGTTTACTAACGGTGCTACCTGAGAAGTCAGTTTATGCATGCACTATTGATCATGTACACTGTCACAGCGGATCAATGTTGGATGCATGTTAATGGAGGTATGTGCACACGAGGGGGGTTAGTACTGTAGGTATATTTATGTGTGTGCATACATGTGTGCATGCTTGTTTGTGTGTATGTGGCAATGTCAGTGGCATTAAAAAGCCATCAAACAGACAGTCTCCTACGGTAAATGAGACAGGACCAGATGTCGGAGCGAGAGGGGGTGACAGAACGCCACTGGGGGCTATTTCTCGCTCTCTGTCTTTAACACACACACACCCACACACACCCAAATATACAGTATGGGGTCCTTTTCCCACTGCTGATGAATTTGCAAAATATTCCAGCAGGCTCCAGGATGAATCCCAGGTACACCTTGGGCATTCAACACGCTTGGATACGGACCACTTGCCCATCAGTGGAGCACAAAGACTTTAGGCCTGAGACACACTCACACACACATACAATGACACACTCGGTAGCTGATAGTTGTACAGTTGGATCAAAGTTTACCTTGTTTTAGGACCCTTAGTCATTGTAAGTCTGTGTTGCAAATAAAAAAAAGTACAAATAGCCACAAATCTGATAAAAGTTAGTTTTTGCTCTTGGCTGAGGTGGAAAACTTAGTGTATCATTTGTCACTGACACGTGACCTCCACTAGAAAGACCAAAAATCTGATCAGGTCTGTGTGGACCCATAAGGTCACAGTAACCTTCCTCAAACTGATTCACGAAAAAAACTTAAAACTTAAAAACCTTTTCCTCCATTTGAGTAGCGCTCTTTTAATCACTTGCATGCAATGGTTTTAATGGCACCTGATTGGAGAAATCATCAACTGCTTCTCACAGTCCTGGGCCTAATATTCACATATCAGTATTGGATGGAAACAGAGAGTATAATTCTTTTAAAGATTTTCTGGATATTTGATTTAAATTTGAACAAATTTTGGATGGAAACTTGATCAGTGTCTACAGAGCACTTTACAGTATGTCATGTTTAATACTGACCTATAGTTGTCCTTTCCACTGACTTTTATAGCATGAAAAGCACTCGTGTAACATTAGTAATGGCTCAATTTATGTTCTCTTCATTCCTCGTTATTGGTCCTCATTGTTGTTAAGCCTTTGCTTTTCTAGGTACAACAATTTAAAATGTCTCTACTTTTCTTATGAAGCCATATTGCATTGACAAGAATAATATGAGTCTAGTAAAATTAGACAAACGTATCCCACTCTATAATGTGTGTCACAGACCCTGTGGTTGGATCTGCAGCTGAAGCCGAAGCTCTGTTATCTAATTAGAGGCATTATTGTTCCACTTTGCTCTTTATGTGCATGACGTGCTGCACCGTGCGCTACATGTGTGGCCTGTCTCTGTTGTTTTAATACTCCTGGACCTTGCGTTTCACAACTCCTATCTAACAAAATACTGCATCCCTTCACGTTTCACTGAAGCATCCAAGGAGCGTTGTGTCGCTCCGTGTCACGTTTTAGTGTGTGTGTGTGTGTGTGTGTGTGTGTGTTTTTTATCTGCAGTGTTTTTCGTGGCAGAGGTCTGCGCGGTCGGCTCTGTGGTCTAATTAACAGCATTGCTAATCACAGCTTCCATTAGAGCAGCCCCCGCTGGATAATGACACACGCGCGCAGCACGGGGCGACAGGGGGGAACAGCATGCGTTGACATGGACGGACAAACACATACACAAATGCACAGTGATGCAAGCTTCTCACACACACAAACACACACACACTCACGCCCATATACTTGTCAGTACGAGCGTTTGTACACAAGAGGAAAGAGACGTACACAAGTTGCGAACAAGGCCAACAATCACACAGCCTTCTCCCGGTGACGGCGTTATATTTAAAAATATTAATCTCAATACAGGTGCATATGTTACATATGCAGCAATGTCACATTGTCTTTCATGTTCATGAGGCAAGGTTCAAATCTCTACTTAACATGTTTCCCAAAAACAAAATATTGAAAAAAAAATTCTAAATAATAAAAAGAATCACTTTGGTGAATCGCCTTTTTGTCAGTTTGGTTGGAAATAAAATGTTGACATGTCATAATAGCAGGAAAGGCACAGTCAACATTTATTTTAAATTTACTACTACTCAAGGTGCTTTACACTAAACACACACATTCATACACTGATGGCAGAGGCTGCCATGCAAGGTGCCAAACTCTAACACGCACATTCACGCACCGATGGCACAGCCTTCGGGAGCAATTTGGGGTCTTGCCCAAGGGCACTTTGACACGCGGACCGGAAGAGCTAGGGATCAAACTGCCAATCTTCCGATATGTGAACAACCCATTCTAACGAAGTGCATGAGAAGTGTACCTGTTTGCTCTTATGAACGCAAAGAGGAGTAAAAAGTAAAAGATTAATGTTCATAATTGATATATATATATATATATATATATATATACTTTTTTCACAAAGTGTTGGATTCAAGCCATACTGTGTGCTCAAGGAGGAAATTAATCATCACATCACATCATATCATATATACAGTTTGTTTATGAACATGCATGCAGGAAAGCATTTATTTCTGCTGTAACGTACAAGCATAGAAAATGGCAGCTGTGCAAGTGATGGGAACACAGGAAGGCGGGATCATGGCATGTGTGTGTGTGTGTGTCGGCAGGAGGAGTGTGTGGGGGTAAAGCCCTGCGGTGACCTGTGCCCCCAGCCAAAGCGAGGGGAAGTGGTGGGTGACTGGGGGCGAAATGTAGATGAATGGGAGTGAATGGAAGAACTTGACTTGTGGGGCCAAAAGGGGACTATTGTATCTTAACCTATTATCTTAGGCTGTATGTGTGTGTGTGTGAGTGAGTGCGTGTGTGTGTTTGTTAGTGTGTGTGTGTCTGTGTGTGTGCGCGAGCATGCATAACATTGATGCTGGTTTCAGGACAGGTGGGCCTGTTAAGACAGGGCATGTTTCTTTCCTTGAGTGAAAAGTATTCTCATGTGTGCACATGTATATAAAAAAAAACAATTTTGCACGAGTAACAAGTATTTTTACCCAAAATGCCAAGGTGACCTCTCACCCCTTGTGCATCCACTGTGACATGCAGCAGCTTACCAGATAAAAGACGCTGGGGGTTAAGCAAAGGATGGAGGACAGAGGAGAGGAGGGAGAGGAGCTCCGCCCTTCACCCTGAGTTCCTCTCCCCAAAAAAAAAAAAACTTTGATCTCTGGAGTTTAGATGGGGCACACACACACACACACACACACACACACACACACACACACAAACAAACACACTCACGCACGCACAGGCATGCACAGGCTGGGGCTGTGAGGTCAGACTTACTTACTTGTCCTATCAGTATGATAATCTATGTCAAGTGCAAAAAGATGCACACTGGTGGTGTCCTACCCCCTGCAGACAGACACACACACTCACACAACAAAAACACACACACACACACACACACACACACACACACACACACACACACACACACACACACACACACACACACACACACACACACATGGAACATGCACTGAAACACACAAACAGGTGACAACTCATCTAACTCTCGAAGGTATTTGGATTTAATAATTCAACTGTTCCTAGGTTGTAGGGAAAAAAATAGCAACGGCAGGCAGAAAAGAGAGAGAGGAACCAAGAGAGAGAGAGAGAGAGAGAGAGAGAGAGAGAGCAAAAGAGGGAGACAGAGAAGGCGGAAGAGAGAGGAAAAAGGCAGAGAAGAGAGAACAATAAGGGCTCATTGTTTGTTTTGTTCTGCTCTGAAAAAGAGAGAAGAGAAGCGCTTCCCTTCTGAGACTGACTCACAGAGATAGAGGCAGCTGTGAGTGTGTGTGAATGTATGTGTATGTGTGTGTGTGTGTGTGTGTGTGTGTGTGTGTGTGTGTGTGTTGTGTGTGAGTGTGGGTGTGCGTGTATCCGACAGTGAATAGGATTTAACCCGTCACGGCAATGAGTTTCTTTACCCATCCATGGACACAATGAGACCAGCCGGATATCAAGCTACCCACCCACCCACACACACATACACACATACACACCCACACACACACACACACACACACACACACACACACACACACACACACACACACACACACACACACACACACACACACACACACACACACACACACACACACCTACACACACAGAAACATACACACATTCATACAGACGAATGGACAATATTGATTATCATAAGTAAAAGCTTTGTTCTTACTGCTAGATTACAGTGGCTTCTGTCGTCTCCTTCGTTCTCTGTATGTCCTTTGCGGGTTCTCCTTTGAGACAGACTTGGGTCAGTCTCACAGTGTGTATTCAGGTGTGTGTGTGTCTGTGTGTGTGTGTGTGTGTGTGTGTGTGTGTGTGTGTGTGTGTGGTGTGTGTGTGTGGGTGTATGTTTGCGTGCGACGGCGAGAAGGCAGAAAGCAATAAGCCAGCTGAAATGGTGCCATCAGAGCTACATGATTGATCAATTGAATTCCATCATGGGGACTGGCCGGTGGGATTAAATGGGTCGCCGTGGGTTACCAGGCTAAAGCATCATACTGGCTTTATCTCCCCCCTGATTGGTCTGTCACCGAGAGACCTGGACCATACACTCTCCCAGCATGTGTATACGTGTGTGTGTGTGTGTGTGTTAAACTATATGGTCGAGAACGAGAGATTATGATCAAGCAGTGTGTTTGTGAGGGAGTGGGTGAAAGAGGTTTTGTGTACTGAAAAGGTACGGCGAGGTTTTGTGAGTTATGGAGCTCTGTGTGAGTGTGAGGTTGTTGTTTTTTCTTGTTAGCAGGTAGATGCCGTCTCGTGATTCAAGGTTTGCTAGATGTCTTTGAAGTGAACTGAAAAACAGCCTTTGTGCCAATGACATCAACTCTAAGAGGTCACCACTCACAATGGGAAAATACAGTTTGAAACCAGTAATCAGTAGTTAAATATACATAACGTTGTTGAAGGGAAACACCACCAATTTTACGCATCAAGGTCTGTTTACATGTCTCGTTGAGTGTTGGAGAAAAAGAGTTGTGAAAAGCATTTTTGGGCTTCAGATGGAGTAGCATAAAAACTAATAAAGGGCCTCCAGAGATGTCATTTGAGTCAGCGTCAGTTGTGGTTGCTGACTACAAATTTAAAAATTTAAATAATCCGGGGGTTGGAAAGAAGTGAGCTAACCAGAAAAAGTACTCCTTAAAGATTAGGGAAAGATAGTAAGATCCAACTTGTACTTGTTAAAAAAGTATGATACCAGTCCCGAAGTACCCGCACAGATACCAGTGGAGTACTTAAAGTACTCTGTGTGTGCGTCAGGCTAACTAATTGTCGCTGCACTGCACAGCGCTCATACGGCGGACTGCATTGTAGGGTAAACTTAACGATCAGCCTCTGTTTACAGAACGGCAATTATGATTGGCTTCGACCAACCCACACAAATAGTAACTACTTTCTAGATCTGGGCTCAAAAAGAATCAAATGCAGGAAGAAGTTTTGCCACAACTTAGCATGGGTTATTTCGGTCGATACCTTAAAGGTATTGATTGAGTACCAATACCCAGCTCTTTCTTTAACATTGAATGTGATAATATGCCCTAAAGCCAAAAAGCTCTAGTTTGTTCATTTTTCTGTCTTTCTGTCTTTCTACATCACTCTTTGTTTTTCTTCAGGATCACAGTCTGGCACAAATGGATCTGTATTCTCTGTCCAAATGGAAAAAATTATATATTTGAAGCCCCTTCCCCCTCTCCACCTGTCATATCACTCCCTCTACCACCAGACACACACTCTCTCTCACACACACACACACACACACACACACACACACACACACCAAACACACAGTGACCCCCAGGACTAAAATAGGCTCTCAGGAGCGATGAATTGGCTCTATAGCGGGGGATTTTCACCCTCATCCCCTTTTTCTCTTTATCTTTTTTCTCTGGTTCTCTCTTTTCTAATCATTTGACGGCCGCGACTCTTCACAGTTCTTATAATTGTCTCGTTCAGTCCCTCAGCCTTGCAATAACTGCAGGATACGAGAGCTCACAGTCTAATACTGATACCGCAGCAATATATATTTGTGTGTCTGCGCGTGTGTGTATGGGCGATACGACACCAGGGGCGGAGAGGAGTGTATGTATGAGAGGCGAGGGTGTACTTTTGAGAGATCAAGAATGAGAGACGGCGTATGCTTGGTAATGGATTGCATTTGTGTAGCGTTTTCAGTCTCCATAATCTACAAATTCCCAAATCAGCTCACTGGGGTTCATTTGAGTCTGTGCTTTGCTCAAACTCCAGCCTCCACATCTGCCTCTGCGATTTGTTTTATCAACCCACGCCTCACATCATAGTCTGCATCGTCGGTGCCTGGTTTTCTCCCTCTGTTATGCACGCCGGACCCCCAAAACCCTCTTTAAGCCTCCTCTCTATCTCCCCCGTACACCCCCTCTAACCTCACTCTTCTCTCTCCTGTCGTTCTCGATCGCAGGTTTGCAGGAGTCACCGCTGGCCAACGGGCACGGCCACAGTGGGCGGGACTTCCTCAGGAAGCAGATGAGAGGGGAGCTGTTCTCGCCACAGCAGATCGAGGTATTGGACCGCCTGTTTGACAGACCCTGTCCAGTCCAGTCCGGCTATGACCTCTATTTGAGCCCTGACTCTGGCAAGGTAAGGGCGGGGCACCATGCAGGCTCTGGGCTGAGGCTGAGTTTGGGAGCAGGTTGAGGGGCAGAAAGCATGACAAATGCAGGATTAGAACACACACAGCGGTCCACCTTTTCGGGTCACGTGTTTCATTTTCTGCAAGGACACCACCGGGGATAATTTTTAGCTGTGAACCAAACACATTATGCTTCCCCATCCCAAACCCACTATCTTGGGTTCAATAAGTAAAATAGTTGATTTCACTTGCTTGCGTAGCTTAATTTGCTTATAGTTTTTATAGTGATGTTATTGCTACATTTTTGTCGTTTCCTTGAGAGGGATGTAATTCCAGTTTTTTGATCTAGCTCAGGTCACTTTGGACAAAACGTTTGCCAAATGAATCTGATTGAATGTAATCTAATGTTGGCCCTGTAAATTTACTACAAATATATTGTTAATGTCAATTTTTTAATGAAACTCTTATGGGGGAAAAGCAACTTGATTAAGACAACATGCATACACCAACAGATACACAACAAATCTTGACAGACTGTGGTGTTTTGTGATCCGAACTGCTCGTCTCTGCTTTTAGCTAACAGCCCGTCCTGCCTGCTATGCCTTGCCATGCCATGTCAAACTTGAAGAAATCAGTCAGATTGCATAATGAAATATTCAAATTTTTATCTCAGACACAATGCAGAGTCAGCGCATTCATTCCAATAGTTTTTATTCTGGTTCTTTTATGTTGCTTTTTTATGGAGCGCTCTGTAAATGTCAGCATCAAGTCGAGTTTCTCCGTCAGTCTGACATACGGGTGTGAGCTCCCTGTGGTCCGATCAGCTCTGTGATGGCTTCAGCAGAGACCCGGTCAGTCCTATTGATGTTCCTATAATCCAGATACACTGCAGGGGTTAATGAGCATATTGACCCGGGCTCTCGCTGTGACCTCACTTCCTGCTGCTCGGGGACGAGGGACCAAGGAGCTCTGAGAATGTGCTGCTTGATTGTGTGTGTGTGTGTGTGTGTGTGTGTGTGTGTGTGTGTGTGTGTGTGTGTGTGTGTGTGTGTGTGTGTGTGTGTGTGTGTGTGTGGTTGTGTGTGCACGTTGTTTGCACATGAGAGGGGAAAAAGATTTTAGTCTAAATGTTGCATCTAAATTGACCTCCCGCCCTTTCTCTGCAGTTTAAATTCATGTAATCCTGAGCGGAATAGACAGGTGTAAGTAGCCCGCTGAAAAAAAATGACAACAAGCTAGCATTTGTATTCTCTCTACCTTTTGTCTCTTACCTCTAATCTGCAGCCCTGCGGTCAACATTAAGGCAATATTTTGTCTTAACGCAATATTTTGTCTGACGTCCCTACTTCAGGTTTATTTATTCAGCCAATGTCAAGGGCAAGAGGACAAACACACACAAGAGGAGTGGTAGTGTATGGAGCTACATACAGGCTACAGCCTTAGACCTCTGGGGCAGAGTTTGGCTTTTTAGCCCATTCACTTCCTTCTGACCGACATGGGGATGTGGAGTGGCCCAGGGCGAGAGGTCGACAGGGATTGGCTCTAGTAGCTCTATAGACTGCAACTCAAGACTATAATACCCATGATTCATAGGTCAGTGTCCTCTCTGAGCCCCGGTCAAGTCACTGGGGTCGGGCACAGGGGCTTTAGACTGCGAGTCGACCCCCGGGGGTCAAACTGGCTTTAGGGACGCTGCATTGTGATTACAAAGAGGAGCGTACACACACACACACACACACACACACACACACATGCACACACAAATCTCCATCACTATCTGTCCCTCTTCCTCCGCTTCCTTCTCTCATCCTGTCTAGTCGACCCCCCTTCCCGTTTTCTTTTTCCCAGCCTGCATTTCCCAGAGGGAATGATTGACAGTCATACCCTTAACACTGACACCCTGACGGCTACAGCTCAGCCGCTGTGGTATGTGTGAGGTGTGTGTGTGTGTGTGTGTGTGTGTGAGGTGTGTGTGTGTGAGGCGGTGCTGGCAGGGTTATGGTCAAGGAAGGTCACGCTGTGTTGTGACTGACATTCCTTAAAAGAGGCCTGATCTTTACTCGGCCCCGCTGGCGATGGTGGTGCCGCCCGTCAGGGTGCCTTTGACGTGAGTGTGAGTAAGAGTGTGTGTGTGTATGTAAGTGTGTGTGCATGAAAGAAAGAGAAAAGGAAAAAGCGCAAGCAAGTACAAGAGAAACAGAAGTAAAAATGGTTCGATATTATAGTGAATACTTATATACTGTAATTTCAGAGGTCATTTCAACGCCCTCATTATCTTTTTGCACTGAAACACGAGCCTCGTTTATTATTTCTTCTTCCCCACTCGTCATCCCACTTAGATAAAAAAGTTATATTGCTCACGTTCCTCACAAGCAACTCTCATTTCGATCCTGTTTGTCTCAGACCTTTTCTTTATCTTTCCTCCCTAACAAGCCATCCTTTTTTATCTCATCTCCCTCTCCTGCTTTTGTTCCCCCTCTCTCCCTAGTAGTCTATTAAGCTCCACTATTAATTTGTGTGTGCGCGCGTGCTCGTATGTGTGTCTGCATGTGTGCCTGTCAGAGAGAGTTCATTTGAATTTCCCTTCAATCACTTCCTATTACCCAGGTGATAAATCAGCAGGGCTGGCGGAACCCCCACCCACCAATGCTGCCCCGGGTCCAAATGCCCACCCCAGCACCAACCAGTCTGCCTGCACTGGGATAGAGAAAGAAAAAGAGAAAGTCCTTGTCAGTCTCTCCATCTAAAAAGCTTCAAAAAGAAGCAGAGAGGTCAAAGGTGATCTCTTCTGAAGGATGGAGATGGTTAAACTGATCAAAAGAGGCTGAAGGACTCATAATGCATACTAGTACAGCCTATAAGTGCCCTACGCCTGACCTATTTGTTAGTATAAATCTTTAAAAGCATGTCACAGATACATAGTTTTATTTAAAAAAAAAAAGGTTCAGTCAATTCTTAAAGCAACAGGCCAATGTAGTTTTTGGCAAACATTATTGATACAGGAGGACATTTGTATTTGTTGGGGACTATTTTCGGTAGTGGATGAATACACATTTTTGGAGCAAGTTTAATTGTTCTGAGTTTCTAATGTCAATACAGGCCTCAACCAATGACGTTGTTCGGAACTGACAAATTCAAAATGTACACTATAATGTACTACAACATGAAGGCTCTGTTGTCCGAACCAAGACGGTGAACTTTATTACGCCTTTCAACCTTGATAAAAGCAGCGCAGAGCACATCCACTCTTTCCGTTCTTACATTTCACAATAAAAGCCCCAAATATGATAACTGCGTAACTGTTTACCATTAGTAAATACACACAGATCATTTTTCTGAAAGGAAACTCAATAAAATAGCTTACAGTAGCTTAAAGTCTAAACAAGAGTTAACCTCAGACAGGCTTCCAGACGCTGCTCTGGGTCTGTAGGATCCTGGTAGTTGGTCCTTTTGATCTTTTATTGAAAAAGTGTTACAGCAGTCGAAAATCCACATCGCTGTCGGTATGAATAGTTTTGATGTGTGTCGTGTCGCTATTGAACACTTGTTAGTTGAATCAATTAATTGTTAGTTTCATTTTTATTGTGGATTCGTTGACAATAAGAAAATTATAGAATATCACCAGCCTTATCCTTTTGGGCCCGTGTCACTGGCATTTAATCACTAGTACTATGGGACAACACAATAGGCATTAACCATGGATACAATATTATTTAATTTCAAAATTGAAATCACTAAATCATACATGAACTAGAAATGTCAGCCCAATTTGTCATTCAAAATGTATGAACTTCTACAGCCTCTCCCCAGAGTTGAGGTCCATCTGGCTCGCTGGGAAATGAATATCCTCCCCACTGCTGCCATGCTCAGTTTGAGCGCAGATGAATTCCTTCCCTACAATCCCCGTCTCAGTTTGTGGGCCTCTGAGGGAATTGTATTTGTTTATAGCCAAGCCCTTTTCCATCAGGAGCGCACAAGACAATGTGGAGGGGGAGAGAGAGAGAGCGAGAGAGAGAGAGAGAGAAATGGAGAAATCGGGAGCTATTTGGGGAATGGAGAAAAAAGGGAAATACTATTATGCAAATAGACAACAAGGCCAGTCTCTCTGAGTGTGTGTGTGTGTGTGTGTGTGTGTGTGTGTGTGTGTGTGTGTGTATGTGTGTGTGTGTGTGTGTGTGTGCGTGCGTGTGGTTGCGTGTCAGAGGGCCGTTTAGGGCTCATCTGTTATTGATGTGAAATTTGGACCAAACCATTACCTTCCCAGATCTGAGGCAGTAGACCAACCTGCTGTGTGCGAGTGACAGGGATGAGAGAGAGAAAACAAACAGCCGCACACTGTAATGTTCAGATATGTGTTCATTATCCATCGTTAGGCACTTATTGTAAGTCGCTTTGGATAAAAGCGTCTGCTAAATGACTGTAATGTAATGTAATGTAACGTAGGATGCAAGTTGTTAGCTCAGCAACTTTGTGTTGTTAATGAACAATAGAAGAAAGCGGACTGCAATAACAAGCCAATGGGAGAGTTGCCTTCATGTATTGCAAACTTGGATCAAAACATTGGCTAGCATACCTTTTCAATGCAGTCTAGTTTCTTTTTTTAAATACAAAGACTGAAATGCGAATCTTCTACTTACAATAATGGCAGAAGTCATCCACTCCTGCCCTAGGTGCACAACTGATTTAAAACAACAGAAGCTAACTAACCACCATTCCTTGTGTTTAGACTGAAAACTGTACTTTGTAAATGAATAAAAACACAACGTGCACAACGGCTTATCAAATGCTAAAAAAACTGCACAGTGGTTTTTAAATACTATTGGGAGGAAGTTTACAACTCTCGAGTACTCCCAATGTTCGTGAGATAAAGAGTACAATCACGCTGCTGGAGTTACATAGTAATACAACAGAATTTGTGCGCTTGCTTGCAACTTTGCAGGATGATGTCGCATTATTCAATTCAATTCAATTCAATTTATTTTGTATAGCCCAAAATCACAAATTACAAATTTGCCTCAGAGGGTTTTACAATCTGTACACATGCCACATCCTCTGTAGAAAGCCAGTTCAAACCTTTGTACTGGATGACTGCATTTTTTTGTTATTTTGTTGGAGCCCTCTGAACACTGTGTCAACACATGAGTGTCATTTAAATGAAAAGAAGCAGTTGTATTTTTTTTCCCAAAAGAAACATATTTTCTGTTTTTCTTTACAAATTATTTCTCTCCTCCCTTAATTTATTAAACACCTCCCATCTTTCCTCTTGTCTTACATGCAGTGTTGATTTTGTCGGCTATTTATTATTTATTATGTGAGATTTTATCATATATAGTCAACCTCATCCTGTTTTAGTTGACTTAAAGTTTGGGTATTTTAGTCCTATCTTAGTCAAAGCTTTTTTAGGATAGTTTTAGTCAATGAGAATTGTTGACATTTTAGTATTTATAGTCATCAGATTATATTGAACATTTAAGTAGATCTAGTCGAGCCAAAATATCACTTTGTTTGTTTTTCCCAAACCCTGTCGTTGTTGTTAGTCGTGTTTCCATTCAACTGGCAAACGAATTTTCAGCAAACTTTTGAAATGTTGCAAAAAAGAAATGTGAATCAGAAGTTGGTGGTATGGGCTAATCTTTACACATGGCTGTAATCCGCCATTGAACAGAGTAGGAAATTTAGGGTGCGAACAGGGAAACAAAACAAGTTGCCTCGGCCATCTAAGGGAGAAAAATGGAGCGAGGACTTCCGGAGTTAGTTTTTATTGGGCGAGTATTAGTTTTTTGTTCTTTCATGTCAGCTAGTATTGGCTCTCGTCATCGTCTCGTCTTAGTCATGGAACAAAAGGTTGTTGACGAACATATTTAGTCTTAGTTTTCATTAACGTAACTAACACAGCATGCATCCATTCCTCTATGTCGTGTGTTTCCCACCTAAACCTCCTCTCACCCTTCTCCCTGCCTATGACTTCCTGCCCCGGGTCCGGCTCCCCGCTGCCACCTTTCCATGTAACTCGCCATCCTGCCCTGTACGAACAACTCCCCCCTCCACCACTCCCCGACCCCCACAAAACCCCAGCCCCTGCGCAGCTGCGTCCCTCCCCTCTGATGAGGGCTGATGGCGCTGTATGAGCGGTGGAATTGACAACATTTACGGGGCCGAATGAGAATGATCCATCTTCCTTAGCGGGCCTGTCACCCCACTGGCCAAACTTCATCATGGCCAATTACCACGGCAGACCCCGTTCTCCTGTGCCGCCGCTGCTGCCTGGGCCCCCATCTACATGGATACATGGACACATTAGACACCATTATAATAAGACAGAGGGCGGCCAAGCGGGGGGAGGAGGGGGGGATGCAAGGATAGCGTGTATGATTGGGTGAAAAAAACAAACTACAGGTGCGATGTGTGAAGTGGGGGAGAGAGGGGCGTTAAGAGAGAAAAGACGGCTTAAAAATGTGTCCGAACTGTAAAGAGAGAAAGAGAGAGAGAGAGAGAAAGAGAGAGAGATGTGTGTGTTGTGCAGTGTACTGGGTAAGCTCTTATTTGGCAGGTCACAGTCCAGTGGTTGTGTTGTGCGTTGACGAGCACAGGGGTGTTTAAGAGGTCAGTGAGCACAAACACACGCCTACACTTACGCCTGCACACACACACACAGATGCAGAGGTATTAAAAGGGTCAGTGCAAAACTCTCACCTCGACACCTAAAGGAAATTCTGATTGATGTCATTAGTGTAGCACTCACGCACACACAAAAACACACACACACACACAGAAGTGTGGACTCAGTTCATGAGGGAAAGTGGGAAATGTTATCCGTTCGGTTTGTGCACTAATTAAGTCGTAGCCATTAACTTAGAGAAGAGACAAACTACATTGGCACCGACTTTGTATCTTTGAGCTAAATTGAACAAAACAATTCGAATGAGCAAAGTGATTACCAATTAACACAGCTAGTGTGAGCGCCCCCACTTTTGTTTTGTATTAACTGTTTGGCTGTGATCATAGAATGTACATAAGAAGTGGACGTAGACATCCTGACATGATTCATTAGTTTGTGGACTGCCGTTCTAAAGCTTCGAGTTTGGAATTTTGGCCGTCGCCAGATTGGTTTTTGTTAATCAGAATATACAAGTGGGTCGGAAAACTGTGAAGGAAAACTGTGAAAGGGTTAAAGTTCTCAGACAAAAACACAGACAACTCCCAGACTTGACAACCCGGTGGTAACGACTTGCCAAACACAAGGTACCCTGCTTTATGGTCGATTTCAATTCA
Source organism: Anoplopoma fimbria (assembly GCF_027596085.1). Taxonomy (NCBI): domain Eukaryota; kingdom Metazoa; phylum Chordata; class Actinopteri; order Perciformes; family Anoplopomatidae; genus Anoplopoma; species Anoplopoma fimbria. Next base: position 19,713,610 of record NC_072457.1, on the reverse strand, counting down.
ATTCAATTCAGTTTATTTTGTATAGCCCAGAATCACAAATTACAAATTTGCCTCAGAGGGCTTTACAATCTGTGCACATTGACTCTAAATAGATTATAATTTACTAAATGAACATCATGCTGTATTGAAGAAGACTTGAAACTAGAGATTGAGACCATAAACTCAAGTTTACAATGTTACTGAAGTAATAAATCAAGTGAGAAGTAGAGTCATTTTCTCATAGACTTCTATACAATCTGACTTATTTTTGCAAGCAGAGGAGTCGCCCCCTGATGGCCATTAGAGAGAATGCAAGTTTAAGGCACTTCCACACTCTACTTTTAAGACCTGGACGTTGCCGCCTCACTATGAGTTAGTCATGATGTCATTGCCTCCTTTTTCCTTGTTTCAAGAAACAGGTCAGCATCAAGGCCTTGATGCTGTCTGAGGAGAAAAACGAATCTTATAGTGTTGCACAGTCTTCATGAATTGCTTCTTTAGACTTCCTTGCTGTTCTTCTTGCACAAATTGAGATAATTGAATTTATTATGTTTTCGCATTTAACGGCTCATGTTCTTCTATTCAGACATACAAATTGCAAGAAAAATACACAGGAACATATATAACAGCTGGTATTTCAAAGGACTTCGACCCAAGAGACCATTGTTTGTGTCCAATGTGGAAGCAAAAGTCAATGTTCTTCTAAATAACGTGAGGTTACATGAAAAAAACACAGTTCTTTTAACCCAAACCATGATATTTTCTTTCTTAAACCTAACCAATTGGTGTTGTTGCCTAACGATAACGCTAAATTGTTTCCGTGGTGGCGGCGCGTCATTTCAACGCATTATGTGCCACCATCACATGATGCACCATTAAGAGGTTGCTGTCATTTCACCTATTTCTCTGAGATCACTTAGCAATAAACACACACACACACACAGGCAGGTAATTTGCCCATCATGAGCGTAGCCGCCCTGAGATTCTGTGGTTAATCTATATATAGTTGGTCATCGCTTTCGACATCATGACTCTAAATCACCACACACACACACACACACACACACACACACACACACACACACACACACACACACACACACACACACACACACACACAAACACACAGATGAGGCAGAGAGATGAGGATGGATGGGTCATGGCTCGGTGTTCAGGTCAGACACAGGTGAGCGGACAGTTTCCATTATCCATCTATCCGTCTGCATTTTGGGTTAGTGGGAGAGAAGGCTAACCAGGTCGTTATAGGTGGATGATCTTTCTTGATCCAAAGGTCACGATCTCTATTGCACTGTAGACAATAGATGTTTTATTTAGCCATTATTATATATTATTTAACCGACTTTTTTAATTTTTAATTTTATTTGTGGCACTAGTAGGGCACATCTGAAATCAGAAGACGTTTGGAACTAGGAGTATGGAAATGAGTAATTTTGAGCGTTAAAAAGGAATATTTGTTGAAAAAAAACATTTTCAATCATCTTCTACAAACATTTGACAGTTTCATCCTCCAAATGATGAACTAAATTAAGCTATTATGGTTTTAAAAAAAACATGATTATTCCCAAAACCAAAGTTTCTGTGATATTGAGACATCTGTCTTTTTGTCTCTTTTTGATTTGAACTTCAAGCTCTTACTTTTTAGAAACTAGCAGTAAGAATAAAAACATATAGCTAGACAACAAGCAGGATTTTGCTCTGTCGCTTCAGCCTCCTCTTCTCTATATGTTTTTACTTTCTGTAGAGTGTGTGTGTGTGTGTGTGTGTGTGTGTGTGTGTGTGTGTGTGTGTGTGTGTGTGTGTGTGTGTGTGTGTGTGAGTGTGTGCGTGTGCGTGTGTGCTTGTTTGTGTGTGTGTTGAGTGCACTGGGAGACTGTGGGAACGTGTGCTGAGATGATCACAGTTCTTATTGTTGTTGGTATCTAGGGAGACAAGAGGCTTTGTGTTAGCCATGGTCTACGCGATGCCACAGTGTGTGTGTGTGTGTGTGTGTGTGTGTGTGTGTGTGTGTGTGTGTGTATGTGTGTATGTGTGAGAGAGAGATGAAGAGAAAGAGCGAGCTGATCCAGTGGTTATAGACTGTTGGACTTAGTTGTACAGTAAATCCCTGTCTTTGTAAACAGATCAATAAACTCTCAGCTGTAGGTGTGTTTCTGTATGTTTCTGTGTGTGTGAGAGTGTGTGTGTGTGTGTGTGTGTGTGTGTGTGTGTGTGTGTGTGTGTGTGTGTGTGTGTGTGTGTGTGTGTGTGTGTGTGTGTGTGTGTAAAGCTTGGGGCAGCATGTTGGAAAACATGTAGCAGGATATCACAAACCGATTGATTGCATCCGTGAGCAACACCCAGGTCTGCAGTATATTCACGTTGTATGGCACAGAAATCCTCATGATTTTTTCTGCTCTATTCTTTTCTCTCTCTCTCTCTCTCTCTCTCTATCTCTCTCTCTACTTCCTGTCTCGACCCAGACGTCAGATTATGCCATGGCCTCGCTAGCCGGCGGACTGGACGAGATGAAAAACAGCTTGGTCAATCCCGGCGCAGGGGCGGAGTTAGGAGCCAGCGTATCGGGTCCACAGTCCTACTCACTCGTTCCAGGTAAGAAAGACTCCCGACTAATATCTGCACTCTGATTTAGACTTTCTGTTATATATAAGAAAAAAATACGTATTTACAGCGTTTCCACATTTCATCATCAGGTGACCTGATGTAGCTTGACCCAGTAAATATTTTTCTTTATATAGTTTTTGATTTTCTTTTTGCAACACACCTGAGTTTTCATACA